>NC_056736.1:388507253-388569753 GCF_019279795.1 Protopterus annectens
TGTCTTCTGTTTGGCGACATGAGTGAATGGGTGTTCCTTCGTTGAAGGTTGTGCAGTAGGCCCGGCAAGCCAGCACGTAAAAATCTACTGCCAATCATTAATGGACCGGAGTTCCGCTGTGGCGACCCCTAACAGGGAAAAGCCGAAAGACACAATATATATATATATATATATATATATATATATATATATATATATACATGCATATATGTGTATGTGTGTTTATGAATGTTTGTGTAATGTATCTATATCGGGTCTGTGGTTAATCATTGAACAGACTAATCATTGAACGTCCATCCATCTAACCAGGACATCGTTGAACCTGTGAGATGGAGGAAGTAACTAGTTCGCCAGCACTTCCCCATCTTACAAACACCACTATTTCAAACCAATCCATTTGAGGGGCTTCGCCCCTCACTCCCCCCTAACTATATATACCAACTCCGAGGTCGCACTAGAGTGGGGAAAAG
Organism: Protopterus annectens; assembly: GCF_019279795.1. Lineage (NCBI taxonomy): Eukaryota > Metazoa > Chordata > Ceratodontiformes > Protopteridae > Protopterus > Protopterus annectens. The sequence continues at coordinate 388,507,724 of NC_056736.1, forward strand.
TGAGACGGGGAAGTGTTCACCTACTACTTACTTTCCCCATCTGACAGGTTTGATGAACTGCTGGTTTGATGAATGGTCATTTGTCAATTAAGTTTTGATGATTTGCCATTTGATAGTCCTTTTGACGATTAAACATAGACCCATCTATATCATATATATAGATATATGAATCCAGTGTGTATGAGTTACCTGTATTTGAACCGTTGTAAGGTGTGCCAAGAAGGTCAAACTTACATTTAGTTGAATGCATGGGATTTCAGTGGTATGTGTGGGTTCAAGATTAGTAGGATGGGAATGTGTGTCTCTGGGTTTGGTAAAAAGATAGTAGGTGTGTTTGTGCAAGTGTTTCAGTGTTAGAGTTAAAGTAGATATTATGTTAGGTGTGAGTGTGTGTATACAGTTGTGTGCATGTGTGTGTGTATCTGTGTCTCTTATGGTGTGTGTTTTATGTCCATGATGTCATGTGTAGTGGTAGCTTTACAGGAAGTATTCTCGGGTCTCAGATAAGGAGTAGGGTTGTAGGTTTGCATGTGTTAGTAAGGTGGAGTGGAGGATTAGCAAAGTCCTGAGATATATTTATCACTTTGTATGAATATGAAAGTTTAAATACCGCATGTGCATACCTCAAACTAAGCTATAGTCATAGCTTGGCAGTCATTAAGTATGTGTAGTATTTTAAAATGGGTATTCTTTTAGGAAAAATATATCTTGGGATGAAAAAGTAGTTTTTTAACACTTGTCCCTTAGTGGTTTTTATTGTGTGTATGCTATATCCTCCGGCAGTGATCCTTCATCAAATGTTGTATGATGCCCCTCTACCTCTGGTAAGCAGTAAGCAGTGTTATATTTAGCAGCTCCTTTCAGTTGTGAAATAGAATGCAGTGTGTTGTCACTATGTTTGTACTTTTGCTGACTGTGTAACCAAATGGTCTCTGCTTCTCATTGCAGTATGTAAGGATTGCCATGCTCATTTTGCAGAGGCACAAAATGTACTTCTTTCACTTGAATCTGCTCCCAATGGACATAGTGTTTGTGTTATTGTTGTATTATTGTTATTGGCACCATTAGCACCTCTTTTTTGCTGCAAGTAGATGAGCATGGTGAGTACTACTGGGGTATCCTCAGTTTGCCAGATCTGCCTTGAGTTCTCAGATAAGTACCCTGTTGGAGAATTTTTTTACTTCTTGTCTTTGTTGAATTTGGATGTCCTGTTAGACTGTAGAGGGCAAGTACCATTAAGAATTATTGCCTTGGATGTAGGAAACAAGTAACAGAGCCAAACCTTCATAACTTGTGTTTATTGCCTGGGCCAGACTACAACCTGCCCTGTTGTCCCCTTTGTCCCTTATTTAATCCACAAACCATTAAACATGGGTTGGAATTTCTCCAGGAGTTTTTATCAATGAAGAGGACTTGCATCTGGTTGCATTTCTACTTGGCATCTGCTGGTTTGTCTTCTCAGTACGTTCCAAGAGAGAAGAATTCCTTGAAGTTCCTAAGGGACAAGAGATTTCATGAGATAGATAACAGCACTTGACAGCTCCTTCCCTAGGGGATGCCTTTACATCCCCTGTATTCAGCATCTGTTTCTGTTAAGACCTCTGACATGTGCCCTCAGGAGGCCACTTCACTTTTGGCATCCAACACATCCTTGCAAGCCAAGGCATGTGGCCAGCCCGGTGGCTTCATCTCAGGCTTCATAATCCAGTGCTTGCATATCATTAGCAGTGGGGAGGGTGGCATTCCCTATAGTGTTCGTTCAAGAGGAAATTGAGGGATACCAGATCAAGATCTCAGATGTATGTTTGTGTGCTAAGGTCTCCATGGCAGACTATGTAGATAATCACAGGCCTAAAGAACTGAAGCCAAAACATTGGTCTATCAGGTTGCCTTAACCAATACTGACTGTGCTTCATTCCCCAGGAAAATGTTTGAGAGACGGAAAAAAGTACAGAAGTTGACTAGAAGAATCAGGTGTTGGGAGGTTGAGATGAACAGGAAGAAGACCAGCAACACTGAAATTAATGAGTAAATAGGAGGCTGTAAAACATCGATCACATTTGTGAAGTATGGCTTTGCAAGAAAAAATAAGAGAAAGAGCGGTCTTTTGTCGACTTTGTTAAAATTGTGGATGGACTGTAAAGTATGTACACCATATTGTCATTAATCGTTAGAAAGGAAAAAGAGTTACTGTAAGTAAAACAATTTTTGTTTGCCCTGGTATTTTATATAAAACATTTCATTATATAAACTACGTGTTACATAGTAAAGCAGTTTTGTTTAGTGTGCGGTCAGGGATATTTTGAATGTGGGGGAGTCTTTAGTGATGTATGTGTTAAAGATATTAAACTCAATAAGTACTTTTTTACTTGTAAGAAGTATAGGCTTTACAGTACAACAAGAGAAGGAAAGCTGGACAAAACCAAGTTTAAGATAATATTCTGCGATCTTGGTCTGCTGGGAGGGTGAGGTGTAAAAATGCACTAATTATATTATATTTAGAATTAAGATCATTTCTCTTGTTTTCAAAGGATGGATGACTAGAATAATGTCCCTTAGCTTAAGCTACATCATGTGCTTTTTTTGTAAGCACGTAGGCTTGAAAAATAAGACACAATGATGAAATCCATGAACAATGCTAAGTTTCTTTTATCTGCAAAGATACTAGCTTGTTTTTTTCTATTAGCAAATGATCTCAGCGGTACTTAAGAAGTCTGAATCTGAAGGCCATGTATTATATTCTGAGAGAATTTAACAAAGATGTCTATTCGTGTGCAGAGAAGGTAGCTATTTTTATTTTTCGATCATCGCTGACTGCTGTTACATGGAGACAAGTTGACTACAGGTGCAAGTAATTAGTCCTAAGAGGTCTGAGAATTCTTTGCTGAGGGAAATGGAGATTTTAAAAGTACAATAGCAAGCATTTCAGTGAAAAATAAAGTCTGAAATTATGGGAAGTGAATAAGGGATAGCAGCCTTAATACTTCAGTACATTTAATAGAACAGTGTACAATTTAGTTTTATTCAAAGGTAGCCCATGCACATTTTCCTAGGGCTCAAAGTTAATGTTTTTTGAAAATGTACAAGCTGTTTTCACATCTGGAATGGGAATAGAGGTAAGAAAAGAAGAGACAGGATTCATTGTAAGTGGGAGCACAGGCTGTGACATGCACTTTAGCATGGGTAACCTTAATTTTAAGGTAGGTAATATCTGTGGGCACATGTATTAATTTGGAGCAATTGAGTGTCAGAGAAGTATGTAAGAGTGGTACAGGATATGTACGAGGGTAGTGTGACAGCAGTGAGGTCTGTGGCAGGAGTGACGGATGCGTTTAAGGTGGAGATGGGATTAACATCAAGGATCAGCTCTGAGCCCTTTCTTTTTGCAGTGGTGATGGACAGGTTGACAGACCAGATCAGACAGGAGTCCCCGTGGACTATGATGTTTGCAGATGACATTGTGATCTGTAGTGAGAGTAGAGAACAGGTGGAGGAGACCCTGGAGAGATGGAGATATGCTCTAGAGATAAGAGGAATGAAGGTCAGCAGGACTAAGTCAGAATATATGTGTGTGAATGAGAGGGAGGATAGAGGAATGGTGAGGATGCAATGAGTAGAGGTGGCGAAGGTGGATGAGTTTAAATACTTGGGATCAATAGTTCAGAGTAATGGTGAGTGTGGAAGAGAGGTGAAGAAGAGAGTACAGGCAGGATGGAGTGGGAGGAGAAGAGTGTCAGGAGTGATTTGTGACAGACGAGTACCAGTAAGCGTGAAAGGGAAGGTCTACAAGAGGGCAGTGAGACCAGCAATGTTATATGGGTTGGAGACAGTGGCATATTCAAAAAGGCAGGAGTTTGAGCTGGATGTGGCAGAGTTAAAGATGTTAAAATTTGCACTGGGTGTGACAAGGGTGAACAAGATTAGGAATAAGTATATTAGAGGGTCAGCCCAGGTTGGGAGGTTTGGAGGCAAAGCCAGGGAGGCAAGATTACGTTGGTTTGGACATGTGCTGAGGAGGGATGCTGAGTATATTGGGAAAAAGATGCTAAGGATGAAGCTACCAGGTAACAGGAAAAGAGGAAGGCCTAAGATAAGGTTTATGGATGTGGTGAGAGAGGACATGCAGGTGGTTGGTGTGATAGAGCAAGAAGCAGAGGACTGGAAGAAATGGAAACAGATGATCCTCTGTGGCGACCCCTAATGGGAACAGCCGAAATAAGATGATGATGTTCCTATCAGGAGGGTTAAACTTCATTTTTTGAAGATGTACACAGTTTTGTGTTTGTTCTAAGTTAATAGGGGATGTGGTGTTCTGAAAAATTTGTTTTTTATTTTTCTTTGAGGGTTTTCATTAAAACAAAGTATCGAAAATGTGGTACAAGTTCAAATGAAAATGAGAAGAAACTGTATAAAAGAATCAGCCTGCTGTCATGTATTTATATTTCACCAAAAACTGCTGTTGTGAAACTTACGAAAATTTGGGGAGAAATAATCAGCTTCCAGTAGGAAATATTACTTGTATTCAGGCGCTAGAACTTGATTTGCGATCGTGAGGATGTATCAGGGGGACCTAGAAGGAAAAATATAACAAAGGTAGATTTCTGAAGAAGTCTATGAAAATATTTAGTATGGAACATGTGAATTCAGTAGTAGGAATTCTGGCAGAATTTATATATTGTTTCCCAAGGTACAATAACTGGGCTAGACTGGATAAAATTTATTTTTCACAGGAGCATGTGCATTTTGGCACACATCCAATAACAATTTCAGATCATGCACCTATAAAAACTAAGATGGAAATTATAGGTAATAAAGTAAAATGAGACACTGGCACTTTTCCACGTACTTGTTAGAAAGAGAACAAAGGTAATTCAGAAATCTAGAATTGGTTTCTGGTATCCCACCTGTGACCCAGAGGGTGACAGGACTAATGAGAAACCGAGTACAAAGGATTAGTATAGATGAAATCACTTAACTAGCAGATCTGGGAAGCTCTCTGTCTGTGAGGCTTTCTCTGTGGGAGGAATAAAGCCTTGTTGAAGTAATGAATTAGAGCAAGAGCAGTCCTACGTAACTGAATATAAACTACCTGAAGCTTTAACAAAGCTTCTTTATTCCTCCCACAGGGATGGTATCAGAGAGAGAGGGAGTGAAAGTCTACTAGATCTGGGGGCTAAAGTAATTTATGTTTACTAATTCTTTTTACCCTGTTACTTGTTAAAAAGAGAAGAATTTAAGGGAAGGGGTAGTTGAAATTATTCAGAAGTTATTTCAAAATGTACAGATTTCTTTGGAGGTGATAACTAGTGAGTGGGATGAAATGATAATGGAGTTTAAAAGTATGGTAGAAATAAAAGAGAAAGATATGGTTAAGAAGTAATGGAAATTATTTAGAGAGACTCACAAAGGTTACAGCAATACTGAATAAGGAGAATCTAATAAAACAAAAAGAGGTTCATGAGTTTAGAAAGATTGTTGTTAAGCCGCTGTTTTTTTATTACAACTCCAGGATGCAACAACTTTTAACACAATGACTTAAGCAATAGAAAGTAGAAATGGCCATCTCCAAACATAGGGAGACAATAATAAGAAAAATAACCAGAGATCCTGTATATCTTGTATAAAGCAGAGAATTGTGGAAGTCTAGAAGGAGCACAAACAGAAATATTTATGAAAGACTTAATTATACCAGAGTTGGAGGTGGATAAGGCTCAACAACAGCAGTTAAGGTAGGAGAATTTGAGAAAAAAATATGATGCATAATCAGCCTGCAGGAATGTTTCCAGGAGAAGATGGTATTCTTGTGGAAGTTAAGCTAGGAGGGAAGAAAGTGATAATCTTTATTTTAAAAGGAGGGGAAGCACCAACATCTTGGAAGAAAGCTTTGAGAGGTTGTATTACCTAAAGATGGTAAAGATTCATAAAACCCAGCTTCATATAGACTCATTTCATTTTTAAACAATGATTTTTAAAGTGTTGATGCCTGTACTAGGTAAAAAATTGGCAAAGGTGTTGCCAAAACAGGTAGATGTGGATCATTACTAGAACAATGAAGAACCAGAGGATGGCAAAATGTAAGAAAATACTGCTGTTATTGGTGGATCTCAATGCAGATAAAGCATTTGATAGACTAAGCTGAGATTTTATGAGTAGGCATTGGAGGTATTTGCATTCCCTGATACAATAATAAGGTTATTTAGGAGGATATATGAAGGATTGGATGCAAGAATTAAAAGTGGGAGGATTCTCTGTGATAAGTTGTGTTTGAATAGTGGAACCCAGGCAGGAGTATCCTCTTCCCCCTTTGTTATTTGCTTTATATTTAGAGCCATTGGCAAAGAAAGTAAGGGACTCAGAAATTCAAGGATATAGTTGGTGTGGTAATCAAGAAAAGTTGGCTTTATTTGCAGATGATATTGTTTTGTACCTTGTAGTTCCAGAAAAGGACATCTCAGTGTTGTGGAACATTTTGAGACAGTTTCAAGTCTTCTGGATTTTTTTCTGAGGGGGATCAAAATGAAAACGAAAGTGGGAACAATTATAGCAGGATCCCCTCATTTTGTTTGGACATGTCTATTGTCAGTAAGTGTATTAGAAAAGTAATTCAAAACAACTGGATAATGTAGGTGTGATTACCAGGAGTCTAAGACAAAGAATAAAAGAACATTTTTATGGAATTAAAACCAAAAATGTCAATAACACTCTTTATAGACATTCTAGCTTATGAAACAACTTCAAGAAATTCACTTTAGCTGTTTTAGAAAAAGTTTTAGAAAGCAAGAGGGGTAGAGATCACAAAAACCTGGTTGAGACCAGGGAACTTAAATGGCGGATTAGGTTAAATGCTGATGTGCCCCCAGGTTTGAATGAAGGTAGTAACATCAAATGTATTTTAAAAGAAAGGAGGTTCAAGATAGTTTGAGTCTTGGGTTTTTAATTAATTGCTAATTGTTTTTAATTGACTGTTTTATTGATGTTTTTCATTGGTTGAAGTGTGGATTGTACTTTTTGATTTCTGATGACGTTTTTACGAAAGCAGCATTTAAACTTGGTTACACTAATACAAGGGCTGTTTTTTTTCTCCAGTGCCATCAGCATTTTTTGTTTTTTAAAGTTTTAAGTTACTGCTTTTCTTTGGGTTGGCATTTTTTTTCAGTTTAGTCTTCTCAAGGTATACAATTAACACAGATAAAACAAAGGCTATAGCAGTTAATTATGTATGCACGCATGAATTGGTTCAACAATACTCCTATATTTGGGAACACGATAAGGTGAAATATTTAGGTGTGTGGATTAAAAAGGATTCTGTTATGGCATCTAAGGATATATGGGAAAAGACTATACAAAAGATGATAGAAAAAATGAGAAACTGGAAGCTCTTGTTTATGGATATGGATAGTAAGATACTAGCACTGAAAATGTTTGTAGTCCCTTTAGCTTTTACATACAGTTCAGGCTTATTTTTATCAACCAGAGAAGTTGTGGACAGTAATTAATAAAAAGTTGAAGGAATTTATCTAGGAGGGGAAGGGGACAAGCGTTAAGTTAGATGAGTTTATCCTTTGAATATAATAAAGTGGTTTAGGATTACCTGATTTGAAGGAATGTTTTGGAGCTGCACAGTTAAGGCTAATATACATAACACAAGCAGTATGTTATAATTCAAAGTGGAAGTTGATTATGGTGATGAAGCAGTGGGAGAGTTCAGGAAGTTCAGAGTGGTATTTTGGATGCTGATCCTTAAAGAGAATAATAAATAACCATACAGAATATTGTATTAGTAATGTAGCAGAAAGTATTATAACAAAGAAAACATGAGAATGAACAAAGGCGATTTTGCCAATAAGGATAACTGCAAGCATGGATGCAGAAAATAGGCAAGAGGGGGCTGGAATTTACTGGAGTAAACTGGCAAAGGAACCACAGTATTGGAAGCAAATAACTCGAGAGGGAAGGGTAGTAGAGTGGGATAAGGCCTAGGAGGTGTTCGGACTGCAGGCTAGAGACTGCCTTCCCTACCTTCAATTGCTGTCAGAATATAAATAAAGAGAAAGGGATAGATGAATCGTAAGTGAAAGACCTGCTCTGCTATAGTTTTTAGTGGAATCTAGAACAGAAGCTGCTGTTGGAAAAGGGATAATTAGTAGAGTATTCAAAATATCCCACCTCTGAAAAACATCCTGTGTGTTTCAATCTCAAACTCAACAATGATATGAATTGTGGGCAGCAGCACAGACTCTACGTGGTGCCCTATAAGGGGAAGAGTTGTATAGACCAACTGCTTTGGGCATTTATTGTGGTGCACAATATCCTCAAGATAGGAGGATACAGATCACAGACTGTGTGCCACGGCAGGGCTAGTTACTCAACGGTGTAAAATTTGTCTCTAAGTTATTTGGTTATATTGACTAATGTTGCCAAATGGGCATGGGTATTTGCCGGTAATAAGTGGGTTGAGGACCCAGCCTACTCCGACCTTCACCAGGGATACATGCTAACTGTGGGAGGGGTGCATGTGTTCCTGTTGGCCAGTGTGTGCCTGCCATAAAGACTAGCAACCCTAGGTTAATAAGCTGGGTGTCCAGTTGCCCAGCTTGGATTAGCTGGGATAGTTCTGATGAGCAAAAGCTGAATGTAAAACCAATCAACCTGCCAAACATGAACTAAGAATTGCTATACTCAGTGTAGGTTCACTAACAGGACGCAGCTTGGAAGCAGATGATATGATGGTAAAGAGGAGGCTGGACATCCTATGTGTCCAGTTGATGAGATGGAAGTGCAGTGCCGCAAAGCCACTTCGCTTGGGATCCAGAGTTTACTAAGGGGGAGGAGGACAGGATAGAAATGGTGTGGAACGTGTGGAGCAAGAGAGATGCTTCAGACTGCAGTGGCAGACTTGTGGCAATCAGACTCCAGTGTAATGATAGGGCAGTATTCATAACCTTAGTCCTACAGCAGGGTTGTGATTGTGAGAAAGAGAGTGCATTCATACAGTAGTTGCAGGACCTACTGGGTAAGGCAGGACAACATGAATTGGAGTTGATAATGGATGACTTGAATGCACATATTGGGTCAGACAGAACAGGATATGAAGATTGCCTGGATACACATGGGTGGGGCAACAGGAATAAAGGAGAGGAGGTTATTCTAGACTTTTGTCTGGTAGACTACCTTCTAGTAAGGTAAGGGCACTGAAGTAGAATTGGTGATTGCAAAGTCATCCCCATTTAAACAGCCCACAGCACAGACCATTCATTGCCACAATCAGCTGCAAGCAGTGGTCAGAAAAGGCTCTAAGGTCAACAGAGACCAGACTGAAGACCTGGAAGTTGACTGAAGAGGAAGTGCAGCAGTTCAAGGAATTACTAAGGGCTCTAGAACCCCAAGAAGAGGAGGATATAGGTGGAGTTGAAGAATGGCAGCACCTCAAAATAGCGTGTAAGGACAACAGAACAGATATGTGACCAAGCCAAGTATAGAAGTAAGGTATATAAGGAAATCTGGTGGTGAAATGCAGAAGTCCAGAAGTCATCAAAAGAAAGGAGAGCAGGAAAAAGTGGAAGATAGAAAAGATGGATCAGGCTAGGAAGGAATACTGGTTGGCTAACAAAGAATCTAAGAAAGGAGTTCCAGAAGTAAACAGCAGGGCATCGGAGTCACTCTACCAGCTTTTGGAAAGTGACTCAGTAGGTGTTCCAAAGAAACTGTTATCAGGTTGCAAGGCAAAACCAGAAAGACTAAAATAGTCGGATACCCTTCATAAGGGATGGCAGCAACAACCTACTCACCAGCCAGCAGGACATCAAAGGCAGATGGAAGGAATACTTCCAGCAGCTTCTGAATGAAGAAAATCTCACAGAAGCTGTACTGCCCCAGACACAGCCTACGATGAGAGAAGAAGATGAGCCCACCCTAGAAGAAATAAGAATAGCACTAAGGAAAATGAAGTCAGGGAAAGCAGCAGGCTCAGATGAGGTCACAACAGATATGATAAAGATGCTAGGTGAGATGGAGGAGAAATGGCTCTTGAGGGTACTCATAGTAGTGTGGAGAGAAAGACATGTCTCAGATGACTGGAGAATAAGCATACTCATGGCAGTGTACAATAACAAAAGGGACATCCACAACTGTGGGCAGTACAGAGGTATCAAACTCCTGTCACATTGCCTGATAGTTCTGGAGATGGTGATTAATAGATGGATAACCAGAGTAGTTGAGAGTAAGATGGGAGATGAGCAGTTCAAATTCAGATCAGGATGCAGCATAACTGACCCAATGTTTGCAGTGAGGCAGATAGTTGAGAAGAAGCTAGAGATGAGGAGGGAGTCCAACTGGGCATTCCTAGACATGGAGCAAGCATATGACAAGGTCATAAGAAAGCTGATTTAGGCAGTACTGTAGTGGTTTGAAGTCCAAGAAACATTGGTAGAATTAGTGCAGGCTATGTACAAGGACTGGATGACTCTAGTGTGAACAGTCTTCGGTCTCACAGAAGGGTTCCCAGTGAGAGTGAGTGTGCACTGGGGTTCAGCTCTGAGCCCACTGTGTTCATACTGATGGACTACATTAGTAAACCGGTTAGAAAGACAGATCAGTGAAGTTGTATGCAGATGATGTGGCATTACAGGCAGACTCTGAGCAAGATTTTCAGTAAAGAGTAGAGGAATGGAATGCAAAAACTGAAGGCACATGAGATGAAACTAAGTACAGATAAGACAATGGTAATGACAGTAAATTGAGGAAATCAGAAGAAGCTGAAAATTGAGATGGAAGGGAAGATAATGGAACAGGTTAATAGCTTCAGGTATCTGGGAGGAGTGGTTGAGGTGAAGTCTAAATGAAGAGGTGAAAGCCAGATTCAGAGGGGCTGCAGCCAACTGGCATAGAGTATCAGGTGTAGTGTATGACAGAAGAATGCCAAGTAAGCTAAAAGGTAAGGTGTACAAAACAGTGGTGCAGTCAGTATTACTGTGTGGTACAGAAATCTGGGCAGTAAAGGCAGAGCAGATGAGAAGCTAGAAGTTATGGAATTTAAGAGCCTGAGAAGGGTGGTAGGATGCTCACTATGAGACAGATGAAGAAATGAGGACATAAGAGCAGAAGCCAAAGTAGCAGAAAAGATCAAAGAGAACAGATTAAGGTGGTTTGGGCATGTGTGCAGAAAAGCAGAAGACAATCTGGTGAAGAAGATTTGGAAGAGTTCGGAAGAAAGTAAGAGGAAACGAGGGCATCCAGCAAAGAGGTGGATGGATTGTGTGTGAGAAGATCTAGGACAGTCAGGCATGAGTGTTGAAGAAGGCAGCAGTGTTGCATTGAATTGAGACAGAGATGGTGACAGTTAACACGACACACTGACCCCATGTAGAAAATAGGGATAAAAGGGGGTTGATGATCATGAACTGTAAGAATAAATCAGTGGAGGTTAGTAAAGATTGGGAAGGGAGACTGGAAAAGCAGTTTACAAGGGAACAATGGGAGAACATATGCATGGCTCCCAAGTATGCAACAAAGTCCAGAAAGTTTAAGATTTATGCTTGGAGGTGTTTGCATAGGTGTTTTTGTACCCCGAGCGGACTTCAAATAATTTTTCCTCAGGTAGATAGCAAATCTTGGAGATGTGATGCTGAAGAAAGGTAACTGGGAACATGTATTTTGGGAGTGCAATGAGTTGGCAGATACAAAAAAAATCTCTACAGTGTACTTCGTCAGAAATATTGGGTGAGCAAATGGCTGTAACTAAGGAAATGATTGTTTTGAGCTGGGCCACAGGATCTGAATTGAGTAAACGTAGTAAGGTTTTGTTAAATTTAATGCTGTTGGCTACCAAAAAAGAAATTACTAGAAAATGGAAATCAAAGTCAAACCAAATGTATTTGAGGTATTAAATAGTGTAAAAGAGATAAAAGAAATGGAAGAGAAATCTTTAGAAAAGGGAAGGAGCTTCCTATCCACACGAATCAGAGCCTTTCCGGGACCATCTTTAAGTGCAGTCTGGACCAATGAATGGGAAATTGCAGATTCACTCCTGAGGTAGTACCCATTTCCCTTATGGACAGAGGCAGTCTGTAAAAATTGTCAAAACTCCACTTGCTGACCCTTGTTATCTTTTCCCCAGGGATAGAAAATTGGGTAAAATCTGAGTAAAACTGGTTATGCTTGTAAGGGCTCTTGAGCCATTAGCCTAGTAATGAACCTATGAACACAAAAATACATGGACATTGTGGGAACAATACAAGCAGAATAATGTTCAGGTGGAGGCGTGAGATTTAAGAGAAGGCTGGAAAAGAGTAATTTATTTAACGCCGGAACGATAGAAAGTATATGTGATGCGTAATGTATGTAAACAGAAAAAAATGTTAATATGATTTGTTTTTGTATGTATGTTTGCCTGTGTCTTAAGTGATAATTTAATAAAGGTGTTTTAAAAAAATATTTGACGTTAATCTATGTTAATGTTTTGATTTTTCTAACTGTATAGTGTGGGTAGTGGTAACCATACAAGTAAGAAAAATAACATAGAATATAGTAGAGGATTCCTGTAGATTGAATTAAGTCTTGTTAGTGTGGGGCATATGTTTGTATTTATGTTTTCTGAGATTAAGTGACTGGAAAAGATCCTTGTAGGTTGTACTTCAGTTTTAAGTATCAGGGTAAGTATGTCAAATATCTGTGTTAAATATTAATTAAAACTGTTCATTGATATGTATTTTACAGTTATTTGAGAAGTAGAATGCCTGTAGGAATATATAATAATGTAGAATAAAACTGAAATGTTGCTTCAGATACCATGTCTTTAACAGTTGCTTTGAGCAGCTGCATCATTGCGTTGTTGTTTTAGCTGTAGATGCTGCCTGGGCCCAGATTTTAGTAAACGTGAATGCTTTTTTTTTTAGTGTGGGCAAAGTAGTTAAAAGGATTTTTTGCGATGTTTCCATATGTTGGCTTTTGTGTTATATTGGTTGTTAATTGTGAGTTTTCTGAGTTGGATATGCTGTTACTTATTGGTAGAGGAGGGGTTATTTTTCCCCATTTGCCATGCGTCATCCTTTTAAGTTTTTGAAGAGACTTGAATTCAAGAATTATTTATTTATTTTTGTATTTAATTTTGATTTGTAGAGTCAAGAAGTTGTAGGGAAGAATTTGTATTTTATGGATACAAGTACTGATGAGAGCTTCTGCGGCAAGGTTAGTGTTGTTTAGGTGTAATGTGAAAGACCAGTCTGTATTGTAGTTGGCTTCTTTATATTTTTTTATGTTTGAGTTTGTCTTAGGCCTGAATGAGTTTAATTTTGGGAGAATGCTTGTTGGGGAGATGCATGTTTTGAAGCTTATTGTGCAAAGTTCACTATAGAAGGGAGAGTAGATACTAATGTTGGAGATTAGATTGAGGTTGTTGGTGATTAGATCTAGAAGGGAGTGATTGCTGGTAATGCACTGGCTGTTGCTTTACTTGTTTAAGGTTGAAGTTGAACAGAATTTTGTTGATGTGGCAGTAGATGGAGTGAAGCATATTTATGCTGAAGTAATCTAAAATGATGTGGTTCCTTCTATTTCCTAGTTTGTTTATAATTTTTTGAATTGATGTGTGGAATTTACTTGGTGTGGAAGGAGGAGAGAAATAGACTACTAAGACGTCTGGTATTTTTTGTGGTGATTTATAAAAGTATCCAGTTAGGGTCAGTCGCAGAGTATTAGCATGGGCTAGGAGTTGCATGTTTTGATGAGTTTTATGGACCAGGTCCTGCAGCAAAAAAGTTATTACAATGGGAAAATGATGTAAACATGGAATTTTTGGTCCAGGACTCAGTAACAGATAGTATGCCAGGATTGTGCAGTTTAAGAAAAGAGTCAACCCGGTCTAGTTTTTTACTAAGGCTTTGTGCATCTATTAGACAAAGAGAGCTGGAGTGGGTCAGGATTGGTTTCAGTATTTCCTATGATGAGTGGAATGAAAAGGTTGGGTGTGAATTTGTGCAGACTTTCGGGGAGTCTTATTGCATTTTTGTGAAGTGAGAAACTACTTGGAGGTACAGAGATACAGGATCTGTCTTGTGCCCAGATTGGGTATAGGATGGATGAGTTGTACAAGTGGTATAGAAATTGTTGATGGATAATATGCCTGAGGAGTTGATAAGATTTTTGAAGAGGAAGTAGAGATTATAAATGGAGGGTTAGAGGTAGTGTTCATGTAGGATGGGTGTTGTACTAGTATTAGAGAAGCTGTTGATGGATAGTATGCTTGAGGAGTTGGTAAGGTTGTTTGAATAGGAAATGGAGGATATAAATGGAGTGATAGGGGTAGTGATCATGTATATGTGTCTTGTAGTTTGCTATTAAGTTTTTGTGTGTAAGAGTAAGAAGGAGCAGTATGGCTTGCAGTTTGGTGGGTGGGTGTGAGAGAGAGAAAGAGAGAATAGTTTCATATTTATGTGGACTTTGTTAGCTGAGCTTTCCCAGGCTACTTATGTTTGGTAACAGTATGATTTGGAATGGCAATAGTTAGATGATGTTTATTCCCACTGCTGCAGTAGCCTTTATGCTATATGGGTTGTGTCTTTCCTAAGACACAGCAACCAGCCATCATTCAAAAACTCGGTCTCCCTCCCACACCTTCATTGTGACTGCTGATTTTCCTTCCACAGAGTTGCCCAATCAGTGAATAATCTTCAGTACATTCCTCTGGCTTTCTGAAAAAGGAGCTCAGAGGCTTTACAGGAGCAACAGTCAGCTTTCAGCTTCTGTTCTGGTAGATAAGTCCCCAGTGAGGTAACTGTTATACAAAGAATATTTCCCTTTAAAAATAAAGTGCGATTTATTTTACTTGGACTTTATAGTGATTATGCCCCTTTAGTAAACCTGGTGTCTTTCTGTTGTTGGAAGTTCCCTGTCAGGGACTGCTGATGTTCTTCGTGTTTCACTGTTACAGTCAGCACACTTGGGTTATTTGCCTGCAGGTAGCTTTCAGTCGGCTCGAACACAAGAGTCTTGGGATTTCTGCGTCGGATGCTGTCGCTTCATCCATAACGTCAAGGGTATAAAACATGAAGCCGACGCCATTACGTCATCTTTTTTTTGCCATGCGGGAGCCCGAAGCAGAAGCAGTTTGCAAGTGCAGGTCGGCAGCTACCTGAAATGTTCGTTTTTTGAGTTTCAAACCTGAAGTCTTCTAAAGCTAAGTACCCCGTTGGGGATCCTTTTTTTCTTGCTCTAACTGATGTCAGAAAAAGTTAACAATTGTCTTGCCTTTGGAAAGAAAATACCTCACAGAGATTTTCATTCTTACTGCGTCACCTGTTTAGGCCCAGACCACAACGTCCCTTGCTGTCGGTTTTGTGCCTTGTTCAACGCCCGAACTATTCGTCGTCAGGCTATTTTTGTCTCTTAATTTCTTTCATTCTCGTTCTCCGTATTCTGAAATGGCTTCGGTAAGCCACCCGACTACTGATCTTCTGAAAAAACGCAAAGATAAAGACAGAGAGAGACTGCATAGGTCCAAAACTGCCGATGACGCTTCCGTTAAGCTAGTCGTCTGTCCGCCGGTACTCAGTGAGGTGCTTTCGCAGCCCCTGTTACCCGCTTCTACAGATTCGCAGGCCTCTACTTTGAACTTTGGAGTCCGGTATGCCACGAGATGCTTCTTTGACTATGGAACCTGCAGATGTCTCTACCTTGGATGGGTCCGGAGCCGCTGTGCAGGAACCGGCTTCTGAGGGTGTATTCAGACCTTCTGATGTTCGTATCAAACCGACTACTTCATTAATGACTAAATCTACCAAATTTCTCAGGCCCAGAGTTCGCACTGTGCCTAGGAAACTGATGACCAAAGCACCTTAGAATGGCTGAGGACCTTATTACTTTAATTAGGGGAAACCAGCCTTCCCCCTCCAAAAGACAAAGAATTGATTTTCCTTCTGATTCTTCAGACCATGAGTCTGATGACTCTGACCCCTGTGAATACTAGGACATACCCTTATCCACCTATGAGGACTCGGATGCAGAGGATTCAATTCCCTCAGCCTCCCCCCCCAGAAGACCTTTCTTTCAGTGAAACCTTGTATACCCTAAGAGAGCATTTCCGCTGGGAATGCCAGGGCTACCCACAGTCCAAAAAGAGACCCAGGGAGTTTTTAGACTTGCCTCAGCATAGGCCTCTAGCTATTCCCCCTGTCCTGGATATTGTAGATGATGTCTTTATGGAATCCAGCCTTATCCCTGATACTTTACCACCTGCTCCTAGAAAGCTTGACAGATACTACAGTGTACCTGACTCTCACAAATTTCTCTTTAAAAATCCCACTGCGGATCCAGAAACCATTTCCCAGGGACCTAAAGGTATTAAGGCTTCTACAGCCAAAAACCCTACCCCTTCGGACAGGGATTCTAGGGCTCTAGACAGATCGGGTAAGAAGGTTTATACCTCTGCACCTCTTGCCATCCAGGCTTTAAATTGCCAGTTTCACATGTTGAAGTACCAACAGCATATTATTGATCTAATTAAACAAAAAATGTTGTTGATTCCTGATTGTGCAGAAAATAAGGACTTACAAGACTTAATGCATTGTGCAAACCAAGTTGGTAAACATACTTTGCAGTGTGGTTTTGATGCCTTAGAAGTATCTTGCAGAGCTGCTGTCACTGGGTCTGATGTTCATTGTGTTTCACTGTTGCAGTCATTACACTTGGGTTATCCTGCTGGCAGGCTACCCGCAGTCGGCCTGAATTCCAAAGTCTAGGTCCGGCGTCGGATGCTGTCGCCTCTTCCCTGACGTTGGTGCGCCAGGGGTATAAAAGATGCAGCCGACGCCATTTTCTTCACTCTTTCTTGCCGCGCGGTGCCCGAAGCAAAAGCAGTTCACAAGTGCTGGTCAGCCGACTCCTGAGATTTTCAAATTCGAATTTCAGATCCGAAGTCTTCATTAAAGCTAAGTACCCCGTTGGGGAAACTTTTTTCTTGCTCCAGACCGATGTCAGAAAAAGTTAACAATTGTATTTCTTGTGGGAAGCAAATACCTCATAAGGATTTTCATTCTTACTGTATTCCTTGCCTAGGCCCTGATCACAACGTTGCTAGCTGTCGGTTTTACGCTAGATTTAACCAACGCACTATTAAGCGTCGGTACGATTTTGCCTTTCATTGCTTTGGCCGAAGATTCAATTATATAATGCCGTCGGAACAACCGACAACCGGAGTTTATAAAAAGCGCAAGGAAAAGGACAGGCATCCGATGTCCAAAACCGACGACGAGGCTTCCGCTAAGCCAGTCGCCAGTTCTCAGTGAGGCGCTTTTGCAGCTCCTGACGCCCACTACCTCAGAGCCACAGGCCGCTGCCGATTCCCACATGGAGCCAGCTAGGCCTCTGGATACTCAAGGTATTGGACACTCGGAAATTATTCCCTCAGATGGGTCCGGAGCCACTGAGCAGGCATCAGCTTCTGAGGGTGTTTTCAGACCTACACAGCTATATGTAAAGCCTACCTCAGCTTCCAAAGCAAAGACTAAAGCAGCTCTAAAGACAAAGAAACAAGTACAGCATTCTCCTGGACAGACTTCCATGCCTAAAAAGCAGATGCTCAAAATGTCCGAAGACCTAATTACCTTGATCAGGGGTTCCCATCCCCCTCCTGATAAGAGGCCTAGGCAAGAGACAGAATATGAATCTTCAGATCAGGTTTCCATTTCCTCTGACTCCTCTTCTGAGCAGGACTACTCTCTTCCTCCTTATAAGGATTCGGATGCTGAAGAATCTATTCCTTCAGCCTCTCCTCCTGAGGATTTATCTTTTGGGGAAACCCTGCATACCATGAGGGAGCACTTCCACTGGGAGAGCCAAGACTACTCAGAATCAAAGAAAAGGCTTAGAGATTTTTTTTTACTACCTCAGCACAGGCCACTTGCTATTCCCCCTGTGTTAGACATGGTAGATGATGTATTTTCAGAGTCCGCCCTTTCTCCTGACTCTTTACCCCCTGCCCCTGTAAAACCAGACAGATACTACAGGGTTCTAGACTCATATAAATTTCTTTATAAAAACCCTGCTGCTAATCCAGAAACTATTTCTCAGGGTCCCAAAGGGGTCAAGGCTTTTACTGCAAAAAACCCTATCCCCTCTGACAGGGATTCTAGGGCACTAGACAGATGGGGGAAAAAAGTTTACACTTCTGCTACTTTGGCTGTGAGGGCTTTAAATTGTCAATTTCATATGCTTAAATATCAGCAATACTTAATGTCACTGCTAAAACA
This sequence comes from Protopterus annectens, assembly GCF_019279795.1. Taxonomy (NCBI): domain Eukaryota; kingdom Metazoa; phylum Chordata; order Ceratodontiformes; family Protopteridae; genus Protopterus; species Protopterus annectens. Next base: position 388,525,966 of record NC_056736.1, read on the forward strand.
GAAAATGTTGGCAAATTCTGATTGTGCAGAAAATAAGAAAATGCAGGATTTATTGCATGCAACTGAACAAGTGGGAAAGCATACATTGCAATGTGGTTTTGATTCTCTAGAGGCCTCTTGCAGGGCCGCAGTTACGGGTTCTGTCATTAGGAGGCATGCTTGGTTAAAGGAACAGATTCTACCTAATCATGTTAAGGCAAAATTGCTAGATGCTCCATTACAGCATGATACTTCATTTGGTATTAAAGCAGAGGAGGTGTTGAAGAAAATGGAGGACAAAGCGAAATCTATGCAAGCAGTAAAGGATTTCTTACAGGTACAAGCCACCCAGATTTAGCAGTAACTGGCCTACAAAGAATTGATCCTTTCCAGTGTCAGACAGACCACAAAGAGGCAGATACAGACGCCCTAGAGGCAGATCCCAGCCCCAGGGCTCATACAGGCCTAAACAGTGGGGCGCTTCTACCTCCAAAAGCGGAGAAGACAAATTACAGCCATACAGGAAACAGTCCCAATGACTTCCCTCTGCCAGCTCCAAGCACTTATCTTTTGACAGCCCCCTTGGGGGGAAAACTAGCACTTTTTTCACAAAATTGGCACATGATCACCCAGGACAAATGGGTCTTGAATATAGTGTCCCAGGGCTACAGGTTCCACTTTCACACCCTGCCAAGGGCAAAAGGTATGCCAGACCTGCCACACAATCAATGGGCAGAGGCACAAAAACAAGTTTCATCCCTCATGGACATGAGGGCCATTCAGCGAGTACCACAGCAAGAGCAGGGACAAGGATTTTACTCAAGACTTTTCTTGGTACCTCAAAAAGACAAAGCCTGGAGGCCAATACTGGACCTGTCTATTCTGAATACATTCCTGGACATTCCAAAATTCAAAATGTTGACTTTGCAGCAGCTTCTGCCCATGCTGGGCAAGAAGGCTTGGTTTGTAACTTTGGACCTAAAAGAGGCATACCTGCATGTACCAATCAGACAATCTTGCAGAAGATAACTCAGATTCATAGCTGGCTCAATGCACTACCAATTCTCTGCACTTCCCTTTGGCTTATCTACTGTGCCCAGGGTCTTCACAAAATGCCTGGCAGCAGTAATTGCATATTGCAGACAAAGAGGAATCCAAACATATCCTTACTTAGACGATTGCCTTGTTCAAGCAGAGAACAAGGACATTCTACTCGAGCATCTGTTGTTTGTAAAAAGATTATTGATTTGCCTAGGGTACACAGTAAACGAAAAGAAATCAAAATTAGTACCCTCTCAAGAGATAATATTCCTGGGTGCAAACTTAAATACAACTGCCCAGATGGCGTATCTCACGCCAGACAAACAAAGGCAACTGACTTCTTACTTCACAATGTTGGCAACAAAGACCCAGTTATCTGCAAGAAAAATTCTGCAGGCCTTGGGCTTCATGGCATCCTGCATTCTGCTAACTACATATGCCAGACTGCATATGAGGAAACTACAATGGTATCTAAAAAGTGTTTGGACTCAACACTGCCGCAGCCTGGAAACATTGATTACCCTCATTCCTTGCCTTCAACAGGAGTTTCGATGGTGGGCACAGTCCTGTCACCTCAACAAGGGACAGCCATTCAACCTACCCAGAGCAGATGCTTCAGATTATGTCTGGGGTGCCCACATGGCAGGAAAATGTATTCAGGGCACATGGCCCTCAAGCCAAATGCATCTTCATATCAATGAAAACGAGATGCTAGCTGTTCAGAATGCCTTGACAGCTTTCAAGGATTTTCTTCATCCAGGACAACTACTGATAAGGACGGACAATACTACAGTCATGTGGTACATAAATAAGCAGGGAGATGCACATTCCTACCCCCTCTGCAGACAAGCCATGACTTTGTGGGACACAGCATTGACTTATCAAGTACATTTGCAAGCACAATTCCTGCCAGGAAAGAAAAATACTCTGGCAGACGAACTAAGCAGAAACATTACGGATCCCCACGAGGGGAAACTGGATCCACAAGTCTTCAGCAAGATAACAAAGAAATGGGGATGCCCAGACATAGATCTTTTTGCCTCCCCTCACAACTGCCAACTACAGAGATTTTGCACAAGGGCTTATCACAAGCAAGCATGGAAAGTGGATGCTCTGTCATTCAGCTGGAAAGCCCTAACAGTATACGCATTTCCTCCTCTGCCTCTCCTTCCCAAGGTACTCCTAAAGGTCAGACAAGAGAAGACATAAATGATTCTGATTGCCCCAGACTGGCCCCGCCAGCACTGGTACCCAATCCTAAAGAACTTGTCTCAAGGCGCAGCCTGGACATTGCCTCTAATTCCTCACTTACTGACCCAACAAAACAATCAGATCCTGCACAGCCAACTCAGGACCCTAAATCTGTCAGCATGGCGAATAATGTAGCCATTCAGAACACACCTCTCTCTAAAGCAGTAATGGATGTTATTTTGGAGGCCAGGAGGCCAAGTACCAGAAAATCTTATGCAGAAAAATGGAAGAGATTCTGTGCTTGGAACCAGGCACAAGGAATTGACACGCTTGTACCAAATATTCCTCAGATTTTACAATACCTAACTGAGATGCTGGACAAAGGCCTATCCTTCTCATCAATTAAAATCCATGCCTCTGCCATTTCAGCTCATTACAATATGGAACCACCTATTTTTTCTCATCCATAGCTTTTCTCGGGGGAGTCCGTACCAGGGACATCTTGGAAGCTGCAACCTGGAGTTCTGTACACTCCTTCACCAAGCATTACCACTTACGTATCTTTTCTAAATCCAGAGCTGGATTTGCCACAGCAGTTTTACAAGGCCTGCTAGCCACTACTTCTTGACTGCCTCCACCCTTCCTCAGCTTTGGGAATCAACCCAAGTGTGATGTCTGCAACAGTGAAACACGAAGAACATAGTACAGTTGTGTACACTTACCATAAATGTAGATGTTCGAGTGTATTCACTGTTGCAGTCGTGGTTACCCTCCCTCCAGCCCCCTGTCTTTCTATACTTTCTACCTATCCTCTTTTTTGACCATATTTTATGGAAATTATATTTACTTTTTAATGGAGGTGTTCCACACCATTTGATTGCTTCCTATTTTGGTGGCTCCTGACATCTGGGGCAAGAAAAACTGATGTAAATGGTATCCGGCTGCATGTTTTATACCCCTGATGACCTGACATCATGGATGAGGTGACAGCATCTGACGCAGAAATCCCAAGACTCTGGTATTTGGTCCGACTGAGGGCTACCTGCAGGCAGATAACCTAAGTGTGATGACTGCAACAGTGAATACACTCGAACATCTTCATTTATGGTAAGTGTACACAACTGTACTTTTCTACTTGTGGTTAATTTGGGGGCTATTTTGTTGAGAAAATGTACTGTTTGTATATACTTTGTTTATTGTATTAAAAATTTTAATGTTGAGAACTATTTTATTTGGACAGGAACTTTTATTGAGTATATTAGTGCTTGTGTTCATTTTTGTGACAACTTAATTCCTATTTTTACCTTCAGAATGACTCATTTCAATTAAGCTTACCACAATGAAAACATCCTTCTTGGTCACAGCAGTGATACTTACCCAGCTCCTGCTGGTCTGACCTCTTCTTTTCCCAGAAAGAAAAGACAACTTACCTAAAATCCCTTACCATCAGTGCCCCAAGCCAATGGTGGGTGACGCTGCAGTGTTAATAGTCATTCCTCAGACTACTTGCTTACATCTCCATCTTCCTCTAGTGCAGTCATTTCAGCCATCACAACCAAGGGATTGGCCACATCCACTTCGGCTGTTCTAGTGTCCAAACCAAGCATGGGAGAACAGTCTTTTCTAGGGCAGTGGAAAGACACTGGGGGATACTTTTCAATGTAGCCAGGGAAAGAGAAATCTTGATGGGGTAGAAGTACCTGTAAAGAAAAAAAAAACAAAGGTTAAACATTAATGAAACCAAAAGGAGCAACTAGGCTGATGCAGAGTCACAAGTAGAAATGAAAGGCAAAATCCTCAGGTTAAAATCCAAATGAAAGGCAAAATCCTCAGGTTAAAATCCAACTTTAATTCCACTGCAGGTCAGATAAGCGCTTTCACTCATTCATTTGAGCTTCATCAGATCATGTAACAAAGACCTTCAAGTACATAGGCTACATTTATACAGTTAAAACATCTCCTATTGGCTGCTTCTTGTTACATATTCATGAATTAATCTAAGCTTAAAGATATATGCACATATAAACATAATGAGATGTATAAAATGAATATAAAAACATATAAAAAACATATAAAAACTCTCCATGAACACTCAAGATGCTCTAATAAATATGTATATATATGTCAAAAGAAATCTATTTCAAGGGGTAAAAACATATATGTTCCATCATTTATTATAAAATCTACAAACATTCCTCCATTTGTTTAACATAGGTTTAATGGAGGTTCTCTCATTGAGACCTAAACCCCTATCTGCTCTCAATCTAACTATCCACATACTCTCCTTACTCTCAGTATGATTCCTGATGTCACCTCCTCGTATACTGGGTTTAATATTCTCAAGAGCTCTAAATAGGAAATAATGTTCAGGACCTGCTTGGGCTACGTGCTTAGCTAAGGCAAGAAGCAGCCAATAGGAGAGGTTTTAACTGTATAAATGTAGCCTATGTACTTGAAGGTCTTTGTTACATGATCTGATGAAGCTCAAATGAATGAGTGAAAGCGCTTATCTGACCTGCAGTGGAATTAAAGTTGGATTTTAACCTGAGGATTTTGCCTTTCATTTGGATGTTAACCTGAGGATTTTGCCTTTCATTTCTACTTGTGACTCTGCATCAGCCTAGTTGCTCCTTTTGGTTTCTTTAATATTATTCAAGTTTTTCTGGAGCACTGGGCGTTTATCCTGTTTGTCAGCAAGTGGTTTGTTCCTGTTTTAAAGGTTAAACATTGTTCACATAAAGACATGGTGTCTGTTAGAAAAGATGGATCTGATGTTGTCAATTTTCATTCTGTCCTCAACTTGTGGGTTCGGACCCAATCCCCTGGATCCAACTAGGCAGTTGCAAAAGCTCATGGCAACCAGAAAACTCTCAAGCTACTCCCTTACCCAGAATGCACCAACCCCAAGTACCCTAGATCTTGTTTGCCGCTTCCAGTGAAAGCTGTGGTGTTAACAATGCTCACGAGCTCCTCTTCATAATTAAGTGAATCCTTTGTTCTCTTTAGTTTTCTTCCTCTTTCAGTCTAACTACTGTTTAAACTTACCCCTTTACTAAAACATCCTCTGTTTTTTCCATCTTTTGTATTTGTTCATAGGTTCATAGGTTCATACTAGGCTATCTGCCCGAGGGCATTTACAAGCCTAGCCCATCGTTTTGTGGCTTACGCCACCCCTTTAGTATGGGGAACTATACCCATTATTTTGCTGTGCCTCTGTCGAGCAGTGACACTGAGGTAATCCCTGGGGTATATCTGCGATCTCCCATCCATTGGTCAAGATTTCTCTTGAACAAGGCCAGCGAGGTGCTCTGCCTCACATGTACCGGGATTTTGTTCCACAGCATAGGGAGTCTTTGGGTGATGAATCTATCCCTCCAGCACGTCCTATTAATAGCCGTGCGAGGTTTAAGTCTCCGCCCTTGTGGCTCTGATGGATCTAGATTTTTGAGGTGAAGCATATTCATCAAATCTGGGTTTGACATGGCCTTGTATGTTAGGCAAAGGTCACCTCTGAGCAAGCTGGCGACTGAATAGAGCTGGAGTTCTTTCAGTCGGGCAGCATAGGACAGATTTTGAGACCCTTTATCCTTTTGGTGAGGAACTTTTGTGGCCTCTCCAGCTGCTGCAAGTGTCGGGTCAGATACATTCGAATGGGGCATTGTACTCAATCATTGGTCTGATGAGTGATGAGTAAAGGGAGACTATGACCTCCCTTGATCTAGATGAGAATCCCTTCATGATAAGGTGGGCAATGTAGAAGGTCTTCCTAACTACTTTAGCTACATGGGTGTCAAATGACAGACTACTATCAACCTGGGTCCCCAGGTCCCTGATAACTTCTTCTGTGCTCAGTGGATTGCCACCTATTTGGTAGCTAGGGGTAACCTTGTTTTTCCCAAAGGGTATGACTATGCATTTTTTGGCATTTAACTTTAGGCCGTGGCTCTGGCACCAGTTATCCGTTTCTGTGAGACCCTTCTGAAGCATATCTGTGTCAGATGTGTTTTCTACTATGGCCAGTTTGCAGTCATCTGCAAACTTTGTCAGCCATAACCCTCCTGTGTTGGCTTGTACTTGGAAAAGTAGATGCCAAACAAGAGTGGGCCCAGGACTGAGCCCTGTGGGACACCACTTGTGACAGGCTTTGAGTCTGACATGGCGCCAGCAACTCTGACCCTGTGGGTTCTGTCACTCAGCCAGTTTGCAACCCATCTTGTGATGTATGGGTTAACATTTAAGCTGATGAGTTTTTCAATGATACCCGAGTGGGGTATTGTATCAAGGCCTTAGCCAGATTGAGGTAGGCTGTATGGACTGCCTTTCCCTCATCAATGGCTTTGGTGACTGTTTGAAAAAGTCAACCAAGTTTAAAAGGCATGATCTGCCTTTGACAAAGCCAAACTGGGTTGGATCCAAAGTCTGCAAATTCCTATGTCTTTATTTATGAGGTCCATTATGATCATCTCCATGGCTTTCCATATGACGCTTGTGAAGCTAGTGGGCGTGTGTTTTCCAGGGTCTGTGGAGGCACCGCCTTTGTCAAGTGGGACCACAGTTGCAGTGCGCCACTCCTGGAGTGTATCCAGAGGTAAGACTTTGATTAAACAGCTGTCCTAGCTGAGGGTTTAATTCCTCATTGAGTTCATGGATCACTCAGCCGGGGACACCATCAGATCCCATGGATGCTGTGTTTTTGCTTTGGAGAGAGCAGTTCTCACTTGGGCGCTGGAGATGTTTGGGGGCTGCACTCGTTTGGTATAGATATCTCTCCTTTTGGGGAGAAGTTTGCACTGAACCTGTCAGCCAGTATGTTGGCAATGTCTGTAGGATCAGTAATCTTCACATCATTTTGAACTAGTTCTGAGCATATCTGGGAGTTTCCTCCTAGGTTTCTAACATAGCTAAAGAAGGCCTTATGATTGTCTTTTGAGTCTTTAGCTATTTTTCTCTCAAATTTGCTTTGGATGATTTTATGAGAGCTCTTAGTTTTTACTTATAGTGATCAAGGGTGTCTTACCTTTTAAGGATTTTGCTCTATCTTGTAGTAGCTTCCTTCTTTTGTTGTAGAGTTTGTTTATGGCTGGGGTCCACCAGACTGGACGCTTGCCTTTGGTACAAAGAGTCTTTGTTTTGCTTGGGATTGCCTTATCCATGCAGTCCTGCAGGTGCTGGTAGAAGGCATTTGTAAGTGATTCAGCGGCTTGAGTATTGTTTTCCATGGCTCGGGGCCTTAAAGGAGACCACACTAGTCTTTAGAAGTGTGAAGTCGGCTTTTGAGAAGTTCTTTACTGTGGTCTTTTTATTTCAGGTGGGGGTGGGATGAGGACCTCCAGCGAGATTAGTTGTGATCTGATCTCACCAGTGAGGGTATACTTCCGGTGTTGAACATTGTGCTCCCATGTTCGTGATGATGAGATCAAGTATGTTATCTCCTCTTGTGGGGATGGTGACTAGTTGTTCCATGGCATTTGAGTTTATGAATTCCAGGAACTTTTGGGCTAGGGTGTTTGGGCTTGAGTAGTGTTCCCAGTCTATATTAGGGTAATTGAAGTCACCTAGTATGATGGTGTTTGGTGATACATTTATCCCCTCTAGTGTTTTCAGGAAGGCCATGTGAGGTTCCTGAGTTTGTGAGGGTGGCCTGTAACATGCTACAATTTGCAGAGCAGTCTTGCCTATGGTTAATTGCACCTGGATGGTCTCCGATGCATCGTGCGTTGCCACCAGTCTTGAGGTGTGGGTGTCCTTGATGAATATGGATACCCCCTCCTTTCTTGGTATTGTCCGGATTTTGGGGCCAGAGCATGATATGAGGTAAAACCTGATAGCTGGGGTGCTCTCAGGAGCCTTGAACCAGGTTTCTGTCACAGCACAGACATCGATGTTCTCCATACTGAGAAGGGCCTCGAGTGCGTGCATTTTGAGATTTAGACTTCTGGCATTGAGCAGCATTACCCTTAGTTTTTTCCTTTTTGTGTTCTAGGGTGGTAGGTTTAGAATTTGAGCCTTGCCTAAAAAAGGCACTATGGGGTGGCAAGAGCCTTTGCCAATATCCGAATCCCAGGGTGACAGGTGCAAGCCGTCCTTTGCGAAGCAGCGTGGCTTGTCCAGCATGTCATCCCAGGCAGACAGATACTGGATCCCCTTTGAATGACACCAGTGTTTAAGCCAATTGTTAAAGCTGATCATCTTATCTCTGTATTGTGGCATCATTCTTGGTGAAGGTAGGATACTGCTCAAGGTCAGGGTCATACCTGCCTGGGCTACATAATCAGAGAGCTCCTCAATGTCTCTTTTCATGTAGTCCAAGGAGGTACGTCTCAGGTCGTTTACACCAGCGTGGACAATGACTGAGTCATATTTGTACCTGCTGTTGAGAGACCTGAGTGCTTGCGTTATGTGGCGGATTCTAGCGCCCGACAGGCAGCTTACTGTGACCTTCTCCTTACTCAGTCTGGTGGCGGGGCGTCAGTGTGTCTGACTATGGAGTCACCAATGACTAGTGTGTCTGGCATTGTGTTTGGCCTTAAGGGCTGTGACTGTTTGACACTCTGACTGTGAGGTCTATGTGTTGCAGGTGTTGTGTTCTGAGGTGGTGGTTGTTTGGGTGTCTGCTTTGGTGGCCTCTGCTGTTTTGGTAGATTTTTGATCAGAGCCTCCGAGTATGTGTTTGTGTGTTTATGTGTATGATTTGAGGTTGTAATGGTACTATGTGAGACTGGGTCTATAGTGTGTGTGGTAACCTTCTCCTCCTGACTGGTCTTGCCAGTCCTATGTTGAGAGAGCTCAGCCTCCAGTTTGGCCGTATAGTTGCATCTCGTATGTATTTGTGTTTTGTGGGAGGAGGAGAGGGTTGTCTGTGTACATGAGGCAATTGTAACATTGCCTCAATATTCCCAGGTTCACCAGCTGAGCAGGAGAGGACACTAGCAACTGATCCTCGACATGCTAGAAGGATAGACAAAAACTTTAAAAAAGATTCGGGGCGTGGGTGACCGAGAAATGGGGGTTGCCTTTTGGGGTACTATCTATGACAAGAGTGCCGTATCAAGGTAATAAGTACTGTAGGAGCAAGTGCTAGGTTTAACAGATAGAGAATAGTCTACTTGGAGTCAAGTAGAGATGATCTTTTTAGTTATAGGATATGCTGATTTGATCAGTAGTATAGTTCGAGGAAGGTAGTTTTAAGGGAAAATTTGAAGAGTGGACTTTAGGTAGCCCGAATAGTTTAAACCTGCTTAACGGCTGCCCTAGTGTGCAACAGTGGCAGCTCCACGCTAAATCAGCTAGCAGCGTTTACCGCTTTATACCAGGGGGCTGGAAAAAGCTAGAAACTGGCCCAAAACGACCAATAAACTACTAGTTACTGGCTGAAACCTCACAAAACTGGACAAAAGGCAGCTCAATGCTTCCCACTCCTACTGGTAAGCAAGGTAACTTCCTCTCCCCCAAATAAGGCAAGGAAACAGTACACAGGAACTACAACCAAAGCCCAGGAATCAGCAACTCTGAAACTGGACTAAACTAGTAAAGCAGGAAAAACAAGAGATATTTTTTTCTTTTTTTTCTTTGTTAGTATTCTGTCTCTTTCTTACACCTTAAAGTGTATTTTTCTCCTATAATACCATCGTTGGTAGTCCCCCCCCCCCCCAAAAAAAAAATATATATATATATATATATATATATATATATATATATATATATATATATATATATATATATATATATATATTTATAATATTTCTAAATATTTCTATATAGTTCTCTGGTATTTCTATTAATATACCTTTCTCTGTATCGGTATGGCAGAGACACTGTCTGGTTTCAAAAAATGTACTAAATGCAGTCGTAAAATAATGCATGTTCTGTAGTCTTGTCTTGCCTTCATTCTTACTTGGCCTATTTACAAGCTCGAAATCTTCTAGTTGGCTCGTGGCTAGGTAGGTATCCCATGGTGCACCAGTACAATCCCCAGATCTCGTTTGCCGCGTTGATGAGTTTGGATGTGCTTCTTCTTGACCGTGGCTAAGTCTAACACATTTTGTTCAAAAGTTTGGATAAAACTTCTATTTTCACTTTTTGATAGCACTATATAGCATTTTATAGCTTTCGTTAGAGTCGTGTTTGTAGTTAGATAGTTAGCGTTTATTAGAGCACTTTTTGTGTGCAGTTTCTTTGAGTACAGTTGGCCGTTGGCCCTATAGTAATTTGGTATCCTGTGTGCCAGTTGTTTCACTGGGGTGATGTTCTTCGTGTTTCACTGTTGCAGTCATTACATTTGGGTTATCTGCTTGTTAGTAGCCCTCAGTTGGCCTGATTAACAAAGTCTTGGGTCCTGCGTCGGTTGCTGTCCCTTCTTCCATGTCGTCAGGGGTATAAAACATGCAGCCAATGCCATTACATCAGTCTTTCTTGCCGTGCGGTGCCTGTAGCAGAAGCAGTTAGCAATTGCTGGTCGGCCGAATTCCTGAAATTTTCATTTTCGAGTTTCAGAACTGAAGTATTCAACTAAGGCTAAGTACCCCGTTGGGGAAACTTTTTCTTGCTCCTTACCGATGTCAGTAAAAGTTAATAATTGCATTACTTGTGGAAAGCAAATACCTGACAGATTTTCATTCATACTGTATTCCTTGCCTAGGCCCTGACCACGACGTACCTTGCTGTCAGTTTTGTGCCTTATTTAATCAGCGCACTATCCATAGTCAGTATATCTTCACTTCTAAATATTTCAGTTCTCAGTTTAATTATCCAGAAATGTCGTTGGTAAGCCACCCGACTACCAGGATTCTGAAAAAACGCAAAGATAAAGACAGAGACAGGCCGCCGAGGTCTAAAGCTGCCGACGACGCTTCTCCTAAGCCAGTCGCCAGTTCGCCGGTACTCAGTGAGGTGCTTTTGCAGCCCCTGATAACAGCTACTTCTGACTCGCAGGCCTCTACTGAGACCCATTCAGAGTCCGGTATGCCACGAGATGCTTCAACTGTGGAACCTGCGGATGTCTCTACCTTGGATGGGTCCGGAGCCGCTGTGCAGGCACCGGCTTCTGAGGGTGTATCCAGGCCTACGGACTTGAATATTAAACCAATGCCTCCTTCTTCATTTAGGCCAAAATCTCGAACCTTGCCTAAGAAACCGATGCCTAGGCCGCATGCTCAGGCCTCTATGCCTATAAAACAAATGATAAGAATGGCTGAAATACTTATAACTGTAATCAGGGGAAGCCAACCTCTCCCTTCTAAGAGACCTAAGACTGAAGTTGTTTATGAATCTTCTGACCAGGATTCTGATTTTTTTTTATTCTTCTGATGATCTGGATTTGCCCTTATCTACTTATGAGGATGCAGAGGACTCTATTCCCTCTGCTTCCCCTCCAGAGGATTTTTCTTTTGGTGAGACCTTACATACTCTAAGGGAAAATTTCCACTGGGAAAGCCAGGATTTTTCTGATTCAAAGAAGAGGCCTAGGGATTTCTTACTCCTGCCTCAGCATAGGCCTTTTAGCTATACCTCCTGAACTAGACATTGTTGATGATGTCTTTTCAGAATCTAGTTTGGCTCCTGATTCTTTGCCTCCTGCTCCCAGAAAACCTGACAGATATTACAGGGTTCCTGATTTACACAAGTTCCTTTTTAAAAATCCTATTGCGGATCCACAGACTATTTCACAGGTACCCAAGGGCATTAAGGCTTCTACTGCTAAAAATCCTACCCCCTCTGATAGAGACTCCAGGGCGCTGGATAGATGGGGTAAGAAGGTTTACACTTGTGCAACCTTGGCCATTAGGGCTTTAAACTGCCAGTTTCATATGTTGAAGTATCAACAACACTTTATTGGATTTCTTAAACAGAAAATGATGTTGATTCCTGACTGTGCTGAAAATAAAGAATTACAGGATTTAATGCATTGTACTGAACAGGTTGGAAAACATACTTTGCAATGTGGATTTGATTTATTAGAGGCCTCTTGCAGGGCTGCTGTTACTGGGTCTATGCTCAGAAGGCATACTTGGCTTAAGGAGCAATCTTTGCCTGATCATGTTAAAGCTAAATTGTTGGATGCTCCCTTAAATCAGGACCACCTGTTTGGCAACAAGGCCGAGGAAGTTCTTAAAAAGATGGAAGATAAAGCTAAATCTATGCAAACTGTTAAATATTTCTTACAAGTTCAGCCTCCTAGATTTAGTAGGCACTTGGCCCTCTAAGAATTGGTCCTTTCCAGCCCCTTCCAGGTCTTCTCAAGCCAAATCCGGACACAGCAGAAACCCCAGGTTTCAGTCCCAAAGGACACACAAGACTAAGCAGTGGAGGGTTTCTGCACCCAAATCTGTGAGTAGTAAGACTCCCCCTATGGAAAACTGTCTCAATGACTTGCTTTTAAAACTTCCAAGCACTTCCCAACTGAATGCTCCTTTAGGTGGAAAGATTGGTCTGCAGGCCAAAAACTGGGAACTCATTACCCAGGACAAATAGGTTTTAAATATAGTGTCCCAAGGATACAGATTTCACTTCCACATGTTACCAACTCCAACTGGGTTGCCAGATCTACCCCCAAATCAGTGGGCAGAGGCCCAAAATCAAGTACTCTCTCTCTCTCAAACATGGTGGCTATTCATTTGGTACCAGAAGAGGAAAAGGGACAAGGTTTCTATTCGAGACTTTTCCTGGTTCCCAGAAAAGGCAATGCATGGCGTCCTATCCTGGACCTTTCTACTCTAAACACCTTTCTGATGATTCCAAAATTCAAAATGCTGACTCTTCACCAGCTGCTTCCTATACTAGGCAAAGATGCTTGGTTGGCAACACTAGACTTAAAAGAAGCATACTTGCACATCCCTATCAGGGAGTCTTGCAGAAGATACCTACGCTTCAAAGCAGGCTACATGCACTGTTCTCTGCACTGCCCTTTGGCTTATCTACTGCGCCCAGGGTATTCACAAAGTGCCTAGCTCCAGTCATTGCATTTTGCAGGCAAAGAAATATTCAAATATACCCATACCTGGACGATTGTCTAAATCAGGCAGAAAGCCAGGACATAGTTTTGAATATTCTGGCCTTTGTTCAAAGGGTACTGACTTGTATGAGGTACACCATAAATGAAAAGAAATCATACCTGGTACCCTGTCAACAAATTATATTCATGGGAGCAAGCTTGAATACAATTTCCCAGATGGCTTTCCTCACGCCAGAGAAATGGATTCATTTGACAACCTACTTCAAACAAGTGGCCACAAAGACCCAGCTATCTGCAAAGCAAATACTGCAAGCCTTGGGGTTCATGGCCTCCTGCATTCTTCTAAATCCATATGCAGGGCTGCATATGAGGAAACTACAATGGTATCTCAAAAATCAATGGTGTCAACATTCACAGGATCTAGAAGCAAGGATTCCTATCATACCTTGCCTACGCCTAGAGTTCCTTTTGTGGGCAGAGGTCTGCCACCAAAACAGGGGACTACCATTCACATTACCCCCTGCTGCCCAAATTTTAACAACATACGCATCAGACTATGCATGGGGGGGGGGGGGGCTCACTGGCAGGGAAGTACATACAGGGCAAATGGAACCCAAGTCAAATGCACCTGCACATAAATCAAAAGGAAATGTTAGCTGTACAGAATGCACTGACAGCCTTCAAGGACCACATTCTTCCAGGACAAATAATGGTAAAGACGGACAACACCACTGTGATGTGGTACATAAACAAGCAGGGGGGTACACTTTCTTACCCCCTCTGCAGACTAGAAAGTTAGAAAGTTTTTTACCTCTTCCTTTGAAGTTTCGCCAAAATTTTCAGAGCAGACCGAGAAGCAGAGGTCGCACCAAAAGGAAGTATTCGGGAGATGGAATGACATCGAGCAACAGGAACAGAAGAAGAGAACAGAGAACCTAGTTTTTAATTTATCACAACGAATTTTAACTGAAACTGATTACGCATTACTGAATAAAGGGCTTTCCTTTATTCCAGCCCAGGTTAGTAACATTAGTGAAGTGTTAACTGACCTGCGGCTTTTTGTTCGCAAAATTAATCTAAAATGTATGTTTAAAAACAAAGTGCAATTTAATGGTGCTAGTCAAGAGAATAATATGAGCTTTAAAAGAAAAAGTGTTTTTACCCCTTCACAAACACCAGTTACAGAATGTTTCATTAAGGCTTGTGAAACAGATTTTTATAGATATTTTAACAAGAAAAAGGGAAATCTGTATACTAATATTTCACACTGTGAGTGGGAGTCACTTTATGCTCTACAACAGGATAAGGAAATTATTATTAAGCCCGCAGATAAAGGGGGTGGAATAGTATTATTAGATTTTACTTCTTACAATACACTGATGTTGGCCATGCTTAGGGAAACTGACACATATAAAGAAATTCACATGAATGATTTAACTAGAGTTATTTTCTCTGTACACCAGGAACTCTATGATTTCTTAATATGTAGGCAGATAGACCAAGAATTATACCAATATTTTTTGATAGAGCAACCCAAAATTCCTTATATAAAAGGGCTGACAAAAATACACAAAGGGACGATACCACCACCACTACGACCGATAATAGTAGGAGAAGGGTGGATAACGGAGACCATGTCAGTTTATATAGAGAAGAAGCTAAGGCCTATTATAAATGAGATAACTTCTATCTTGAAAGACACTCATCAATTATTAGAAGTATTAACAGGTTTTGAAGAAGGCATCCCTAAAGATAGTATTTTAATTACTATGGATATGAAGAATCTTTTCACGTCCATTCCTAACAGCTATGGCCTAGATGCCATTAGACATATCCTACGTGAGACAGATAGATTCAATAATAATGAAAAGATTCTATTGAATGCTATCCTTGACCTTATACTAAATAACAATGTGTTTATGTATGACAAGATGTTATTCTTACAGCAATGGGGAGTGGCTATGGGCACTCCCTGCGCTAATACCTATGCGAATCTTGTTGTCTACTACTGGGAATGTATGCATCTGTTTAATCATGTCAGTTTTGGAAAAATGTTGCTATATAAAAGATTTGTAGCGACATCATAATTTTCTGGGATGGTACCTTACAAGAATTTTTAGATTTAGTTGAATATTTAGAAACTACAACTTCTTTTTTCAGATTTACTTTTGAACATTCTACAACAGATGTTAATTTTCTAGCTATTACCATTACTAAAGACGACAAAGGTAAACTGGGTCATACTATCTACAGAAAACCTTGCTGGAAGAACACATTATTGGAGTATAGTAGCATGCACCCCAGACACATTTTCTTTAACATTGTTAAGAGTCAATATATAAGAGTCAATAAATTATGTAAGAACCAGGAAGATAAAATAGAACAAACATCAAAATTAGGTGATATGTTTATGGAAAGGAACTATAATAGAGAATTGGTTGAGCAGGCCAAACTATCTTCTGGATGTATCTCCACCCCTTTTACATATAGGAGTAAGTTCCATCAGAGTTATGTTGAACACAAGTCACGTAAGGAAGTTATCTCATTTCAGACTAGATATACTAGTGATAACAGGAATATTACTGATGTCATACGGAAGAATTGGCACATTTTACTTACGAATGATGAAGTGAGAGATTTAATAGGTGTCAAACCTAGATTTGTTTTTACTAATAGTAAGAATCTCAAGAGGTTGCTATGTATTGAAAAACAGAATTATGAGACAGAAGAGACACATGACAAGCTACAAAGTATTATGATAGGGAATTCGACTAGACACAATGAGATGGGCACCTATCCATGTAGAAGGTGCAATATGTGTGAATATATTTCAGATGACATAGAGTTCACACATCCCCAGTTAGATATCAGATTTAAACCCAACTTTAGATCAACCTGTACAAGTTCAAATCTGATATATCTAGCCAATTGCCAGGATTGTGATGCGTTCTATATCGGGATGACAACGAGATCTTTGAAAGAACGCATCTACAATCATATATATGACATCAGAAAAAAAGATCAGAAGAATGCTTTGACTAAACATATTCTGAATAATCCAGAACACAGTTTCAGATTCAGAATACTACAACTAGTACATCCAAGCAATAGGAAAGGAGACATTTTCAACGAACTAGAAAATATAGAACTGCAATGGATCTTTAGATTCAAAGCACATTATACTCCAGGCTTAAACCAATACATTAGCGTGAGATCATCTCTCAAAAAAAGGAGCCTAAAGTAACATAATGCCTCATTAAATAGAATAATACACACATATCTTGCATGTCAAACATATACTTCTATATATATTAATGAAATAATATTCTTAGATAGATAAAACCCCCTTTTTTTATATACATAATTGTTTTTTAAAGGCTACATAGCTATTTTATAGTGTTTTTAAAATAATATATATCTGTTCATATTTATTGACTTACACTATTTTACATGATACTGGTTTATTATTTAGTACATATCTCTATTTATTTTCCCTTTTGAAATATACATTTTTAAATATTAAATAATATGTCTTAAACGATAGAAATTAATATGGCATATTTAGTTGTTATTATCATTAATTCATTAAGTTATTGAGAGTTCTTGATAAATATAGATTTATATTTGGTTCAGAGTGATTTATATAGACATTATATACATAGTTACATGATATAGATAGCCTATCTGTTTCTGATTATCTATGCAACCATATCTTATTGGTTCATTTATTCGTTTATATATATATTTTTTCATTAATATTAAAAGTTAATATTTTTATATATATTTTTTATATTAGATATATATACATAATTTTAAGACCTTTGATATATATATATTTTTATATTAATATTGTATATTAGTTTTTTATACATACTTGTACACTATATCGTATTTTTATCTTTTTCACTAAGCCTTTTATGGAACATGGAATGTTTTTTGCACATTTATTATATATTATACATATTTCAAACATACACACACGCTAGTGAATAATAACACTATACCTGTAAGTATACAGGTTTATAGTATTTGTAATGCGTTGTCAACGGAAAGGAGATGCTAGCTGTGACAGTTACATAGCTATATTCAAGCAGCTCCTTATGTTCTCTTTTTATTACATATATTCCTATATTTTTCCTGGCATACTTTGTTTAGCCATAGAGTACTTAGCTATATATAAGGGTTTTTTAACACAGCATACAATGTTTCAGGTTACATACTTTGGTTCAAGTAAGCATCCAGATTTCAAGCTACATTTTTTAGCGATATATGCTTTGTTGGTTAAGAGAGTTTTCTTCATTGAGGTATTATATATATTTTATAGATTTCACATATTTTTCTATACACCCAATCAGTCATATGGTTGGTCACTACTGCTATTTTCCATAGTAACCTAGCTTTCTGTGCTGACGATAACGCTATATATACAATACGTCAGCTTGTTACCGACGTTTATATGTACATAATATGATTTATTATTACTATGATTCCGTAAAATTGTTATTGTGTTTTTATACAGGTGCTTTACATGTACATTTTAAATGTTATCAGTGTGTTTTGTTTCTACATGTTTTAGAGTGTTTTTAGATAGATACCTATAATGTTTTTCTTCAGAGACAGCAAATGTTTTATGCTCAAATGATTGCTACTATCTAAAGTAACAGGTTTTTTATGTTAGCTAATGATTACTATGCAAATTGATTAATTAACTAATAGATATAATTATATAGCAATTAAATGCACTATATAAGCACTTTCTTAGTTATAGTTATTTAGATCTGAAGAAGCGTACAACCTAGTACGTGAAAGCGCTCATCTCTTCTGTTTTATATTCAATAAAGAAGAACTGTGTTTTGCTGCATAATCGTGGTGGTCCTCATCCTTGTGTTGTTCTACATAGACTAGCCATGGCATTGTGGAACACAGCCTTGAGCTACCAAGTGACTCTACAAGCTCAATTCCTGCCAGGAAAACTAACTACACTTGCAGACGGACTAAGTAGAAATCTCATGGACCCACACAAGTGGAATCTGGAACCAAGGATTTTCAACATGTTGACAAGCAAATGGAGGAGCCCAGATATAGATCTGTTTGCCTCCCCCCGGAACCATCAATTGGACAAATTTTGCACAAGGATTCCCCACAAGATAGCTTGGAAAGTGGATGCTGTATCCTTCAGCTGGAAAAACCCATCAGTTTATGCCTTTCCCCCTCTGCCTCTGCTCTCCAAAGTACTACTAAAGATCAAACAGGACAAGCCAAAGGCAGTTTTATTTGCACCAGACTGGCCTCGCCAACACTGGTACCCACTCTTGCGCAGTGTGTCACACTTGGCTCCATGGCACCTGCCTCAGACTCCTTCCCTGTTGTCTCAGCAGGAGAACCAGATTCTGCACCCTCAGCTGCAAACCCTGAACTTAGCAGCCTGGCTAATTACCTAATCTCTCCTTTACCGTCCCTCAGTAAGTCAGTGATGGATATCATTTTAGAGGCAAGGAGGCCCAGTACCAGAAAGTCTTATGCTGCAAAATGGAAAAGATTTTGTGCCTGGAACCAATCTCAAGGAATGAATGCAGCAGTGCCCAATTTACCTCAGATTCTACAATACTTGACTGAGATGCTTCATAAGGGCTTGTCCTTTTCCTCCATCAAAATTCATGCCTTAGCCATTTCAGCTCATTATAGTACAGAGCCCTCCCATCTTCTTTCACCCACTGCTCAAGCAGTTCCTCAGAGGGGCCAAAAACTTGAGGCCACCCAGGAGAGCTCCAACTCCAGCCTGGGATCTTAACTTTGTCTTGGAGAAACTCACTCTTCCTCCTTTCGAGCCAGCTGCTACTGCAAATTTAAAATTTCTTTCCTGGAAAACAGCTTTCCTTTTAGCAATCACTTCTGCAAGAAGGGTATCTGAATTACAGGCCCTTATGGCAGTGGAACCTTTCATCATCTTTCATACGGACAGGGTGTCACTCAGAACCAATCCCTCCTTCATGCCCAAGGTGGTATCCAGTGTGGCTTTTAATCAGTCCATTCATTTGTCTACCTTCTTTCATAACCCACAGAACAGAGGGGAATGGATACTGCACTCTTTAGATGTGCACAGACACCTTAGATTCTACTTGGACGGGACTAAACTTCAAAGGAAATTTGAACAACTGCTGGTGGCATTTGCTGTAGGGACAGAGGGGAAAGCTATTTCAAAACAAACCATTTGAAAATGGATTGGCCACTGCATTCTTTTCTGCTATAAGCACCATGGAAAACCTATCCCACAGGGCATCAGACCCCATTCAACCAGGGCTGCATCAACCTCTACAGCCTTTCTCAGGGGCATTCCTACTAGGGACTTCCTAGAGGTTGCTACCTGGAGTTCTGTGCATACTTTCACCAAACATTATCATTTGCCAATTTTCTCTAAATCCAGAGCTGGTTTTGCCACTGCAGTCTTGCAGAGCCTTATAGCTGGTCCTAATTCTATTTAAATTCTTCCTCCCAACCTTAGCTTTGGGAATCTACCCAAATGTAATGACTGCAACAGTGAAACACGAAGAACATAGTACAGTTGTGTACACTTACCATTAATGTAGATGTTCGAGTGTATTCACTGTTGCAGTCCTGGTTACCCTCCCTCCAGCCCCCTTTCTTCTTTTGGTTATACCTCTACTCTCACTTACTGTGCTCAAAAAACTTTTTGGTGTATTTGCTTTTTTGTTGGAGGTATATCCTTGTATTTATAGATATAATTGCTTCCCATTAGGGGGGCACCTGACATATGGGGCAAGAAAAATTGATGTAATGGCATCAGCTGCATGTTTTATACCCCTGATGACCTGACGTCATGGAAGAAGGGACAGCAACCAATGCAGGACCCAAGACTTTGTTAATCAGGCCGACTGAGGGCTACTGCAAGCAGATAACCCAAATATAATGACTGCAACAGTGAATACACTCGAACATCTACATTTATGGTAAGTGTACACAACTGTACTTTATATATAGACTTTTACATTCATATTAGTATTTATAGGTGCCTTTTGCGCTTAGTTTAGGCTGTGTATGCTTTATTACATTTTATAACTAATAGCTTTACTAGCGGGGCTTCCGCTATTGATATTAGTATTTGTAGGTGCCTTTTTGCGCATAGTTTAGGCTGTGTGTGCTTTCTTTAATATTATAAGTGATAGCTTTACTTGCAGAGCTTCCGCTTGTTGTTATTTACATTTATTAGTATTGCAGACAGAATGAGGTCTGTTGACCTTCGTCCTTGTTCTTTGTTTTTTTTCCACTAATTAGACCTGTATTCCTGCTGTAGTGTGTGTGCGAGACTCCCTACTTGATGTTCTTCATGTTTCACTGTTGCAGTCATTACATTAGGGTAATCTGCTGGCAGGTTGCCCTCAGTCGGCCTGAATTCCAAAGTCTTGGGTCCTGCGTCAGTTGCTGTCTTCTCTTCCATGACATCAGGTCATCAGGGGTATAAAACATGCAGCCGACGCCATTTTCTTTAGTCTTTCTTGCCGCGCGGTGCCCGAAGCAGAAGCATTTTGCAAGTGCCGGTCGGCCGACTACTGAAATATTTGAGTTTGAGTTTCAGAACCGAAGTCTTTACTAAAGCTAAGTACCCCGTTGGGGAAACTTTTTTCTTGCTTTTTACCGATGTCAGAAAAAGTTAATAATTGTATTACTTGTGGGAAGCAAATACCTCATAACGATTTCCATTTATACTGTATTCCTTGCCTAGGCCCTGATCACAACGTGCCTGGCTGTCGGTTTTGTGCTAGATTTAACCAATGCACTATTAAGTGTCGGTATATTTTTGCATCAAAGTATTTTGGAAACAGATTTAACTACCCAGAAATGTCGTTGGATAGCAATCCAACTACCGCAGTACATAAAAAACGCAAAGAAAAGGACAGAGAAAGGCAGTCGAGATCTAAAACCGACGAAGCTTCTCCTAAGCCAGTTGCCGGTACTCAGTGAGGTGCTTTCGCAGCCCCTGATACCCGCTACCTTCAAGTTGCAGGCCTCTACTGACACCCATGTGGAGTCTGGCATGCCGCAAGATACTCAAGGTATTGGACCGACGGATGTATCTCCCTCGGATGGGTCCGTAGCCGCTGAGCAGGCACCGGCTTCTGTGGGTGTATTCAGACCACAATATTTGCATATCAAACAGACGACAGCTGCAAAACCAAAGACAAAAGCAACTTCTAAAACTAAAAAACTGACACATAAGCCACGTGCACAGGCCTCTATGCCTAAAAAACAGATGATCAGAATGGCTGAAGACCTTATTACCTTGATCAGGGGTACCCATCCCCCTCCAGATAAGAGGCCTAGGCAAGACACTGATTATGAATCTTCAGATCAGGTTTCTGTTTCTTCTGATTCCTCTTCTGATCAGGAATTATCTTTACCTCCCTGTGAGGATTCTGATGCTGAGGAGTCTATTCCATCTGCATCTCCTCCTGAGGATTATTCATTTGGAAAAACCTTGCATACTTTGAGGGAGCATTTTCACTGGGGAAAGTCAATACTTCTCAGAATCAAAAAAGAGGCTCAGGGATTTCCTTCTTCTCCCTCAGCACAAGCCTTTAGCCATTCCCCCTGTTTTGGACATTGTGGGTGATGTGTTTTCGAAGTCAAGCTTGTCCCCTGACTCCTTACCTCCGGCTCCCAGTAAGCCTGACAGGTATTACAGGGTCCCTGACTCTCATAAATTTTTATTTAGAAACCCTGCTGCTGATCCTGAAACTATTTTACAGGGTCCAAAGGGAGTTAATGCCTCAACAGCAAAAAATCCTACCCCCTCTGACAGAAATTCTAGGGCACTAGACAGATGGGGGAAAAAAGGTTTATAAATCTGCATCCTTGGCAATCAGGGCCTTAAACTGTCAATCTCATATGCTTAAGTACCAACAACATGTTATGGGATTGCTGAAACAGAAAATTATGTTTTCAGAATGTGCAGAAAATAAAGAATTACAGGAATTATTGCATGCAGCTGAACAAGTTGGAAAGCATACTTTGCAATGTGGTTTTGATTAGGAGGCATGCCTGGTTAAAGGAACAAAATTTGCCTGATCATGTTAAAGCTAAATTGCTAGATGCACCTTTACAGCATGATTCTCTGTTTGGTATTAAGGCAGAAGAGGTTTTAAAGAAAATGGAAGATAAAGCTAAGACTATGCAAACTGTTAAAGACTTCTTACAAGTGCAGCCACGAAGATTCAGTAGACACTGGCCTACAAAAAATTGGTCCTTTCCTGTGTCAGACAGAGCTCAAAGGGGCAAATCCAGACGCCCTAAGAGTTCCAGATACCAGGTGCACGATTCGTACAGGTCAAAACAATGAGGGCACTTCCACCTCCAAATCTGGAGGAGATAAAGCGCAAACCTACAGAAAGCAATCCCAATGACTTCCCTCTACCTACACCAAGCACTTATCTTTTGGCAGCACCCTTAGGGGGAAAATTAGCACTTTTTGCTCAAAATTGTCAGTTAATAACCCAGGACAAATGGGTACTAAACATTGTATCACAGGGATACAGATTCCATTTCCACACTCTGCCAATGGCAAATGGTTGGCCAGATCTGCCAAAAAATCAATGGGCAGAGGCACAGAAACAGGTTACGTCCTTCATAGATATGGGGGCCATTCAGGCAGTACCAGAACAGGAAAAAGGACAAGGTTTTTACTCGACTGTTCTTGGTACCCAGAAAGGACAAGGCCTGGCGGCCAATACTGGATTTATCGATTTTGAACACATACCTAGACATTCCAGAAATTCAAAATGCTGACTTTGCAGCAGCTTCTGCCCATGCTGGGCAAGAATGCTAGGCTGGTGACTTTAGACCTAAAAGAGGCATACCTGCATGTCCAAGTAAGACAAACGTGCAGAAGGTACCTCCGATTCAAGGCTAGCTTAATGCATTACCAATTCTCTGCACTGCCCTTTGGCTTATCTACTGCACCCAGGGTCTTTACAAAGTGCCTGGCACCAGTAATTGCATTTTGCAGACAAAGAAGTATACAAATATATCCTTACTTGGACGACTGTCTCATTCAAACAGAGAACAAGGACACTCTTCTTCGACACCTGGCATTTGTGAAAAGGCTTCTAACATGCCTAGGGTACACAGTAAACGAAAAGAAATCACAGCTGGTACCCTCTCAAAAGATAACATTCCTGGATGCAAGCCTGGTTACAACTGCCCAGATGGCTTACCTCACACCAGACAAGCAAAGGCAACTGACTGCTTACTTCAAACTGATGGCAACAAAAACCCAGTCTTCTGCAAGGCAAATTCTGCAGGCGCTGGGCTTCATGGCATCCTGCATCCTACTAATTCCATATGCAAGACTGCATATGAGGAAACTTCAATGGTACCTACAATGTTTATGGAGTCAACATTCACAAAGTCTGGAAACAATGATTTCTTTTATTCCCTGCCTGCAACAGGAGTTTCTATGGTGGGCAAAGGCATGTCACCAAAACATGGGACTGCCCTTCACTCTACTCCCTGCCAGCGAAACCTTAACAACAGATGCATCAGATTATACCTGGGGGGCCCACATGGCAGGAAGATGCATTCAGGGCTTATGGACACCAAAACAAATGCATCTACATATCAACCAGAAAGAGATGCTAGCTGTTCAAAATGCCCTAACAGCCTTCAAGGACTTACTTCATCCAGGATAACTACTGATAAAGACGGACAACACCACAGTCATGGTATATAAACAAGCAAGGGGGCACACACTCATACCCCCTTTGCAGATTAGCCATGGCACTGTGGGACACAGCTTTGACCTACCAAATACATCTTCAAGCTCAATTCCTGCCAGGAAAACAAAACACTCTGGCAGACAATTTAAGCAGAAACCTTATGGATCCTCACGAGTGGAAACTAAATCCACAAGTCTTCAGCATGATAACAGAGAAATGGGGGAACCCGGACATAGATCTATTTGCCTCTCCTCAAAATTATCAATTGAAAAGATTCTGCACAAGGACTTATCACAGACAAGCATGGAAAGCAGACGCCCTATCCTTCAGTTGGAAAAACCTATCAGTTTACACCTTTCCTCCTCTGCCTCTTCTACCCAAGGTCCTCCTAAAAGTCAGACAAGAGAAGCCAAAGATGATATTAATTGCCCCGGACTGGCCACGCCAATACTGGTACCCAATTCTAAGGAACTTGGCTCAATACCCAGCTTGGACCTTGCCTCAAAGACCACAACTATTGTCCCAGCAAAACAGTCCGATCCTGCACAATCAACTACAGACTCTGAACCTGGCAGCATGGCTAATCATGTAGTCATACAAACAACACCTCTCAGTAAAGCTGTGATGGATGTCATTTTGGAAGCCAGAAGGCCTAGTACTAGAAAATCTTATGCTGACAAATGGAAGAGATTCTGTGCTTGGGATCAAGCACAAGGAACTGATACAGCAGAATCAAATATTCCTCAGATATTACAATACTTAACTGAGATGCTTGACAAAGGCCTATCTTTCTCATCAATCAAGAGCCATGCCTCTGCCATTTCGGCTCATTACAATACAGAGCCACCAATCTTTTCTCATCCTTTACTAAAGCAGTATCTTAAAGGAGCCAAAAATGTAAGGCCTCCTAGAAGATCACCCTTACCTGCATGGGACCTCAATTATGTGTTGGAAAAGCTCACCCTGCCTCCATTTGAACCAGCTGCTACCGCTGATCTAAAGTTCTTATCATGGAAAACAGCTCTGCTACTAGCAATTACTTCAGCAAGAAGAGTTTCAGAGCTACAGGCCCTCATGGCTGTAGAGCCTTTTATCATTTTTTAACCAGACAGGGTATCTCTGAGGACATATCCTACTTTTATGCCTAAGGTAGTTTCCAGTGTGGCTCTTAACCAAACAATTCATCTGCTAACTTTTTATCCAAATCCGCAGAACAAGGGAGAAAATTCTGCATTCCTTGGATGTACACAGATAGCTAAGATTCTACTTGAGCAGGACTAAAGCTCCAAGAAAAAGTGAGCAGTTACTAGTGTCATATGCTGCAGGATCAGAAGGAAAGGCTATTTCAAAGCAGACAGTTTCCAAGTGGATAAGCCACTGCATCAGTTTCTGCTACTTACACCATGGTAAACCTGTGCCCAAGGGCATTGGGTCTCATTCCACCAGAGCTGCAGCTACTTCAGCAGCCTTTCTCAGAGGAGTACCAACCAAAGACATTCTAGAGGCTGCTACTTGAAGTTCTGTTCACACCTTTACAAAGCATTACCATTTGCCTCTCTACTCTTAAGTCCAGGGCAGGCTTTGCCACTGCAGTGCTGCAGGGCCTTGTAGCTGCACCTAATGCTGTTTAGCTCCAGCCTCCCAACCATAGCTTTGGGATTCTACCCAAATGTAATGACTGCAACAGTGAAACACGAAGAACATAGTACAGTTGTGTGCACTTACCATAAATGTAGATATTCGAGTGTATTCACTGTTGCAGTCCAGATTACCCTCCCGCCATCCCCCTGTCATTCTGAAGTTTATCTTTCCTTCTCTATCTTCTACAACCTATGCATCGGGGGCAAGAAAAACTAAAGAAAATGGTGTTGGCTGCATGTTTTATACCCCTGACGACCTGACGTCATGGAAGAGAAGACAGCAACCGACGCAGGACCCAAGACTTTGGAATTCAGGCCAACTGAGGGCAACCTGCCAACAGATTACCCAAATGTAATGACTGCAACAGTGAATACACTCGAACATCTACATTTATGGTAAGTGTACACAACTGTACTTTTCTGTATCCCCTAGGTCCATTTTAGTTAGAGGACCTATCTTCCTTCTTCTTCTCTACCAGGGCTAGGCCCGTTTAAGTTAGTGGACCTAG
The DNA here is from genome assembly GCF_019279795.1 of Protopterus annectens. Classification (NCBI taxonomy): domain Eukaryota; kingdom Metazoa; phylum Chordata; order Ceratodontiformes; family Protopteridae; genus Protopterus; species Protopterus annectens. Next base: position 388,552,007 of record NC_056736.1, read on the forward strand.
TCCCCGTGGTGTGTCTTTGTCGGTTCCTTTAGGGCTAGGCCCATTTAAGTTAGAGGACCTAGTCCTCCCTCTTCCTTCCTGTGCATGTGTGAGTTCAGTCTTCTGTGAACTGTCTAAGGAAGCCAAGGATCATAAGTGAGCTGGCTTTAAAAAATGCGTGAAATGCTCACAGAAGATGTCCTTAACGGATGGCCACAGTAACTGCGTATACTGTCTTGGGGCCATCCACTTACAGAAAATGTGCTTATTTTGCCCCTCTTAGTGCTAGGGTGTTGCAAGAGAGAAAAAAATGAGCTCATACTAAAAGGTCTCCTAAAGTCTTCCTTTGAGGAAGATCTGGCTAGCTCTTCCTCCTCTGCTAGATCTCAGGGATCTAAAAAGGAGAAATCCAAATCCTCTAAGAGGCCCTCCCCGGTGCCGGCTGGTGTCTCAGAGCCGCCTCTTAAAATTACTAAGTCTGACAAAATTACTGCGTCATCGGCCCCACTGAGTTTGGAGCCGATCGAGGGATCTACTACTGTGGTTACAGGGTCAGCACCAAGTAGTTCGGAGCCGACCACTGAAAGTGGTCTATGGATCCTTTACCAGTCTCCCCTACATTAAGGTCACCCATATTGCAGAGATCCTGTTCTCCTACTCTGTCTTCTGTCTTCCAGGAGTTTATCGGAAGAAGATGTGGAGAGGGTAGTGCTGAGACTTCTGAAGTCATCTGCCTTACCTAAATTGTTGTTGGCTCCGACCCAGTTGGTTCTGGGGCCACTTGAGTCTGCCACCCCCCCCCCTTCGGTGATTCCTCCTCCGAGCCATGCTGGTCTTTCGAAGACAGAGTGTTTGGTACCACTGGTGGAACCCTCATCTCCAGCTCCCCCTGAGGTTGTTTTGGAGCCGAGTTCCACTCCGACACTCTTGATGCTGTCCGTGGTGTCTAGGAGCCGAAGCTCCCCAGTTGGCCCCAACAGGGACACCTGAAACTGAGCCTCTTTGATTCCGAGCCTTCCTCTCAGCACATCGGCGAGGGTGAGCTTGGACCCTACATCTATCTTGGAGCCGATGCCTCTGGAACCGATGGCATCCTCCGTCTCCTCGTTGCGGAGGAGGTCTTTGGAGCCAGAGAGGTCGGCATTCAAGATGATGAGGAGTGTGCTGTCCCCATCAGCTCCTACCAGGGGTACCGACACTCTCCCCCCTAGGGCACCTACTTCTGTCTCAGCTCCTACCCCCTATCTGGGCATCAGAGACCTGCAGCCTCAGGAGCCACCGGCTGGACGCCCCCATTCTTCCGAGACCTCCCCATAATATCCTTCTGAGGAGCCCCCCATGGAAGAGAACATGCAAGAGGAAGCATGTAGATTCCCAGGACGAGTCTCTTACCTTGGACACCGACCTCGAGGAGTGAGAAGACTCCCCCAAGTCATCCTGTGATGATGTCTCCTTCCTAGACATCCTGCAAATCCTTAAGCAGAGGTGCGGCTGGCCCACTGTCACCCCTTCTGATGAGGTGTCTGTGTACCTGAAGGCTTTTGGGTCTTAATTTTCAGCCTCTTGGGTGTCTCCACCCTTAGACGAACTGATGGAGCTAGTTAGTCGGAAGGTGTGGGATACTCCTGATGCCGTGGAACCAGTCCCCAGGAGACCAAATAAGTTTCTTTCTGCATCCAAGGAAAAGGAATTTTTGTCTGAAGGTGTTCCCTTATATGCCATGGTGGTGGTAGCGGTGGCCACTAAGAAGGAGCTAGTGGAAACAACTTCTTCTCTTCATCCACCGAATAAAGAGTCTCGAACGATGGACAGATACAGGAAGCATATATTTTCATCAGCGGCATTTACTCTTAGATCGCTGAACTACATTACACACTTCACGAGGCTTCAGAGAGATGATCTTAAGGAGTTAGGAGTTTTTCTACAAGGTACATGCAGTGAGAGAATCCCTGACATGGTGTCTGCCCAGTTGTCCACCTTGAACTCTATTGTCAACTCGGCCATGAGGCTTATCTTGTATGCAGCCGATGGAGCAAGTAGATCAGCGGGTGCAGGAATTTCCCTAAGGCGTCATTCCTGGATGCGTTTGCGTAATTTTGTGGAACCATTCAAGTCTACCTTTACCAACGCCCCCTTCAATGGTTCTTCATTGTTTGGACCCAAGGTAAAGAACACACTCACCCTATGCGAGCAAGAAGGAAAGACACTCTCTGCCATGGGAGTATATTTTACTTTCCCCTCTAGACCATACCCTAAGGGTCAGAGAGGTGGTAAAATGTGGTTCAAGAAGTCCCAGAGGTTTTTCCAAGATGCACAAGGTGACTCCTTCTTCAGAGGCAGAGGTGAAGGAGGAGGAAATGATAGATGTCGCCCTAGAGGCAGGGGTGGACCGCAAAACCAGGGAGGCCGTGATTCATTTCGGGGCCGGCCTTACCAGCGCTCCTGATGTGGGGCTCGACTGTGCTTCTCTGGAGCCGGTCGGAGGTCGCATTTCTTTGTATCCAGAAGCCTGGCTAAGTATCACACAAGACAAATGGGTACAAAGAATAATTACCAGAGGCTATGTCATACCCTTTTCTCTGCCACCTTATGTTCCCAAGAGGATCCCAGATGTTCGACCCAATCACAGGGATCAGGCAACTGTGGAGGTCAACAAGTTGCTGGCAGAAAGAGTCATCCAAACCGTTCCAGAAGACCAAATAGAATCTGGAACTTACTCCAGATTCTTTTTAGTGCCAAAACGTACAGGGGACTGGAGGCCCATCTTGGACCTCAGCAGATTGAATGAATCAGTAAAGAAGGACACGCTCTGGAAGGTGACACTGCAGTCTATACTCCCGTTACTAGGGAAAGACACTTGGATGTGCTCAATAGAACTCCAAGACACTTACTACCACATAAAAATGGACAGGGCTTCGAGGAGTCATCTATGCTTCCAGCTGGGAGCCATTCACTACCAGTTTCATGCTCTGCCCTTTGGTCTCACCACAGCCCCCAGGGTGTTCACCAAGTGTATGTCAGTAGTGACTGCTCACCTGAGAAGTCAAAGATTCCAGTTGTTTCCATATCTCAACGACTGGTTTCTTGCCGCCCCCACCAGGCATTTACTTCTTCAGACCAGGGATGCTACCATTCAGATTTGTGCCCAGTTGGGGATTACTATCAGTTAGGAAAAATCTGCCTTATTGCTCTCTCAATTTGTGATTTTTATAGGCACAGAGATAGACACAGTAGACATGTTGGCTCGTCATCCAGTAGAAAGGGCACAGAATCTGGTTCTTCAAATTCAGCGTCTTCTCCCCCTACGAAAAGTCAAGACCAAGACTGTTCTGAAGCTTATAGGGACCATAGCTTCCACCATACTACTAGTGCCACTAGCCAGACTACACATGCGGATTCTTCAGTGGCTGCTGTCGTCCCAGTGGTCCTTTCAACATCTACCATTAACTCATTATATACTGCTGAAGGACCTCATTTGGTGGACCCAACCCAACCAGTTAACCACGAGCACTTCATTTGTCCCTCGCCAACCCATTGCCACTGGGACCACGGATGCCTCACAGATGGGGGGGGGGCATTATCTAGGCAGGACTGTCCAAAGCACATGGCAAGATCACGAGGCTCACCTGCATAGCAGTGTTCTAGAGATGAGGGTGGTGCTCATGGCATTGCAAGCACTTCATGACCTTCTGCCTCTTGGGACGATTGCGATACAATCAGACATGTCAGTAGTATGATATAGCAACAAACCAGGAGGAACCAGATCATACCCACTCTCTCGAGAGGCCATTTGAGTTTGGAAATGGGTGCTATCTTCCCAGTGCTTGCTGGTGGCGACACACATCCCGGGGACAACCAACGTGATAGCCGACAAACTCAGCCGGGCAATCTTGATGCCTCATGAGTGGTCTCTGAAACTGGAAATAGAGCAGATTTTCCACAGATGGTGACAGCCTTGCTGCGATCTTTTTGTCAGCTCGATCAATGCCAAATGCAGCAGCTATTTCTCCCTCATCCCCCCTCTGGGGGAGTCACCGAGAGACGCACTTGTTCACGATTGGCCCCTGGGTCTCCTTTATGCTTTCCCTCCCTTTCCTCTCATATCCAAGGTTATTCAGAAAGCGAAACAGCTGGGAAGCAAACTGATCCTCATTGCTCCTTACTGGCCTCGTCAGGTTTGGTTCCCCTTTCTCGGGCCTCTTCTCCTAGATGATCCTTGGATTCTGGACCCAGTGCCAGATCTCTTGATGCACATGTCAGGCTCACTTCATCCCACTTTACACCCCCTCAATTTGACAGCTTGGCTGCTTCAGTTCCATCCCTTGTCAGGCTTCATGACTTCTCACCCTCCGTGACTCATATACTAACGTCATCTCATAAACCCTCCACTAGGAGATTATATTCCAGTAAATGGAGGAGATTCTGTATCTAGGCTGAGAAAAAGAATGTTGACCCTTATACCGTCTCCATTCCGGTGGATTTGGAATTCCTGTCTGAGCTTTTCCACCAGGGATCTGCGGCTGCCACTATTAGGGTTCAATTGACAGAGATTTCTAATTTTCATCTAGGCATACAAGATTCTAATCTGATGTCACATAGGCTGTGCAAAACCTTCCTCAAAGGTACCACTTTAAGACCCCCATTTCAGGAACCTGTTGTTTCATGGGACTTGAATTTTGTGCTGTCCAAATTGACGTCTCCGCCATTTGAGCCTTCTCATTCATCTCCTTTGAAATTTCTGTCTTGGACTTGTTTCTGGTGGCAATTACATGTGCCAGATGGGTGTCAGAGCTACAAGCACTGTCTGTAAAACCCCCTTATCTGATTTTTCACAAAGACACAGTATCTCTTCATACTAATCCATCCTTTGTCCCCAAGGTCTGTTCCCATAGCACTTTGAACCAATCCATAGAACTTCCGGTGTTCTTCCCAAATCATTCCAAAGCAGCAGAATAAAAGTTTCATCAGTTGGATGTTCATAGACAGTTACGTTTTTATTTGCACTGGACTAAGGACTTCAGGAAGTCAGATCAGATGTTCATCGTGCATACAGCTGCAGTCATAACAGATGGGTTCTCCTGCCGTCAGGCGGGTCCTCGGTTGGCCGAATTCCAAAGTCTAGGTCCGGCGTCGGTTGTCGTCGCTTCTTCCCTGACGTCAGTGCCAGGGTATAAAGAACCAGCCGACGCCATTTTCTTCAGTCTTTCTTGCCGTGCGGTGCCCGAAGCAGAAGCAGTTCGCAAGTGCCGGTCGGCCAGCTCCTGAAATTACGAAAATTTTGCAACCGAAGTCTTCTTGAAAGCTAAGTACCCCATTGGGGAAACTTTTCTTGCCTCAGACCGATGTCAGACAAAGTTAATAATTGTATTTCTTGTGGGAAGCAAATACCGCATAAGGATTTTCATTCCCTCTGCATTCCTTGCTTAGGCCCAAACCACAACGTCTCAGTCTGTCGTTTTTGTGCTACATTCAACAAACTCACCATTAAGCGTCGGGCGGAGTTCGCCCAGCACTATTTTGGCAGAAAATGTAACTATATTATGTCGTCGGATACTCCGACTCCAGTTTTGTCTAAGTCTAAAGCAGCCATGCATTCTAAGAGACAAGCTCCACAGAACCCTTCTCCAGGCCCCATGCCTAAAAAACAGATGCTTAAAATGGCTGAGGATTTGATTACTCTTATCAGTGGTTCTCAACCCCCCCCCCCAGACAAAAGGCCTAGAGTGGAGGAAGAATCCCCCTCCTCTGACCAGGCCTCCATTATTTCAGAGCACTCTGATGAACAGGAACATTCTTACTCCCCTTTTGAAGATTCTGATGCTGAGGAGTCCATTCCCTCTGTCTCCCCCCCAGAGGATTACTCATTTGGGGAAACCTTGCATACCTTAAGGGAACACTTCCACTGGGAAGGCCAAGAGTACTCAGATTCCAAGAAAAGGCTTAGGGATTTTCTCTTGCTACCCCAGCACAGGCCTCTGGCTATACCTCCTGTCTTAGACATACTAGATGATGTGTACTCGGAGGCCTGCCTTAACCCGGATTCTTTACCTCCAGCCCCAGTCAAGCCTGACAGGTACTACCGGGTTCCTGACTCACACCGATTTTTATACAAAAGCCATGCGGCTGACCCAGAAACTATCTCACAGGGCTCCAAGGGAATTAAGGCCTCCACTGCTAAAAACCCATTACCTTCCGAGAGAGATTCCAGATCCTTAGAAAGGTGGGGAAAAAAGGTATACACCTCGGCCACCTTAACCATGAGGGCATTAAACTGCCAGTTTCATATGCTAAAGTACCAACAGTTTCTGTTATCACAGTTGAAAAGTAAAATGTCATAACCTGAACAACCAGACTTGAAGGAGTTGCAGGATTTGATGCATAGTGCAGAACAAGTGGGTAAACATACCTTGTAATGTGGTTTTGATGCTCTAGAGGCCTCATGTACAGCTGCTGTTACAGGATCAGTCATACGTAGACATGCCTGGCTCAAGGAGCAAACCTTATCAGATCAGGTCAAAGCTAAATTACTAGATGCCCCTCTGCAAAAGGATGTATTATTTGGTGTTAAAGCTGAGGAGGTATTAAAGAAAATGGAGGAAAAGGCTAAATCAATGCAAACAGTGAAAGATTTTCTACAGGTACAACCTCCACGTTTCAGTAGAAATTGGCCTTCCAAAAATTGGTCCTTTCCAGCCACGGACAGACCCCAAAGAGGTAGATACAGGCGCCCGAGGGGCAGAGGGCAATCTCAAGGATCGTTTAGAGGCAGACAATGGCAAGCTCCTACACAAAGAGGTGGTGAGGATAGTTCTCAGCCATTCAGAAAGCAAGCCCAATGACTTTCCCCTTTGCGTGCCAAGCAAGGCTCAAATGGCAGCACCCTTAGGCGGAAAACTGGCATTATTTTCAAAAAAATTGGCATATTGTCACAAAAGACAAATGGATCCTGGACATTATAAACAGAGGCTACAGATTCCATTTTCACGCCCTTCCAAAAATGAGAGGCATGCCAAACCTGCCACACAATCAAAGGGCAGAGGCACAAAGACAAATTTCAGATCTCATGGACATTAAAGCTATTCAAGAGGTACCTACTCGCGAACAAGGTCAAGGTTTTTATTCCAGACTATTCCTGGTACCAAGGAAGGGAAAAGATTGGAGACCTATTTTGGACCTATCCATCCTAAACACATTTTTACTCGTACCAACATTCAAGATGCTCACATTACAACAGCTTCTTCCCATGCTGGGCAAGGAGTCTTGGCTGGTAACATTGGACCTCAAGGAGGCATACCTGCATGTCCCAATCAGACAAAATTGCAGAAGATACCTCAGATTTCTTGCAGGTTCAACCCATTATCAATTCTCTGCATTGCCCTTTGGCTTATCTACTGCGCCCAGAGTATTCACGAAATGCCTGGCATCAGTAATCGCCTACTGCAGACTTCAAGGGATACAAATATACCCATATTTGGATGACTGCCTGATCCAAGCGGACAGCAAGCACATACTTCTGAAACATCTGGCTTTTGTAATAATGTTGTTGAATTCTCTGGGATACACAGTCAACAAAAAGAAATCAAGGCTACAACCCTCTCAGAAAATAATTTTCCTGGGTGCCAACTTGGACACAAACACCCAGATGGCCTACCTCACACCAGAGAAGCAGGGGCAACTAACTCAATACTTCAGAACTCTAGCAAATTTCACCAGGCTGACTGCAAGGAAAATCCTGCAGGCTCTGGGATTCATGGCATCTTGCATCCTACTAATCCCATGTGCAAAGCTGCATATGAGGAAACTTCAATGGTACCTGAAAAACCTATGGTCTCAACACAGCCACAGTTTGGAAACAGTAATACCACTAATTCCATGTCTTCAAAAGGAATTTCTGTGGTGGGCTCAAGCATGCCAAACAAACACAGGTCTCCCATTCTGCAAGCCTCAAGCAAATCAAGTCATCACAACAGACGCCTCGGACTACGCCTGGGGGGGCGCACATGACAGATCGGTGCATTCAGGGCAAATGGTCCCAAAAAGAAAAGCACCTTCACATCAATCAAAAGGAAATGCTAGCAGTAATGAATGCTATTACAGCTTTCAAAGACCTTCTGCATCCAGGTCAACTATTGATAAGGACAGACAACACCACAGTAATGTGGTACATAAACAAACAGGGAGGAACCCATTCATACCCCCTATGCAGGCTGGCCATGTCACTTTGGAACATGGCTCTGGAATTACAAATCGAACTTCAAGCACAGTACTTGCCAGACAAGGAAAACAAGCTGGCAGACAACCTAAGCAGAAATATGACAGATCCACACGAATGGAAGTTGCATCCTCAAGTTTTTACAGAGATAACTCAAGCATGGAGAAGGCCAGACATAGATCTCTTTGCCTCCCACAAAAATCACCAATTGACAAAATTCTGCTCAAGGACTTTTCATCCACAGGCCTGGAGAGTGGACGCTCTCTCAGTTGGACAACAATGACAGTTTATGCCTTTCCACCTCTTCCTCTGCTGCCCAAAGTTCTATTAAAAACCAGAGCAGACAGACCAAAGATGATTCTCATTGCTCCAGACTGGCCAAGACTGCACTGGTACCCACTCCTGAGGAGCCTGACGCATTCCCCTCCATGGACCCTGCCTCTAATGCCTCTTCTTCTGACTCAGCACAGCTTCAAAACTCTTCACAGTCAGCTGAAAACACTCAATCTGGCCGCATGGAAGATTCCTTAACATCACAACAGATCCTACTCTCCAAGGAGGTGCAGGATGTCATTTTGGAGGCCAGAAGGCAGTCTACTAGAAAAGCTTACTCCGCAAAATGGAAACGGTTTTGTGCCTGGAATGAGAAAAAGGGCCAGAATCCTGGAAAACTGAATTTACCTCAAATATTACAGTATCTATCTGAGCTGCTAAGCAGTGGGCTTTCATTCTCCTCCATCAAAATCCATGCCTCAGCCATTTCTGCAGAATACAACACTGATCCACCTTTATTCTCTCACCCCCTCTTTTGACAATTCCTCAGAGGGGGCTAAGAATATAAAACCCCCAAGGAAACAACCAATACCTGATTGGGATCTCAATTTCATTCTAGAAAAGCTGACCTTGCCTCCTTTTGAGCGAGCTGCCTCAACAGATTTGCAGTATTTGTCCTGGAAAACAGCTTTCCTTCTGGCTATCACCTCAGCGCGTAGGGTATCGGAACTACAAGCCCTCATGGCTGTACAGCCTTTTATCATCTTCCATCAGGACAGTTTCCTTACGAACCAACCCGTCTTGTATGCCCAAGGTGGTATCCAGGGTAGCTTTGAATCAGGCTATACACTTACCTACCTTCTACCCTAATCCTCAAAACAAAGGGGAGAGACTACTACATTCCTTGGACATCCACAGACAGCTGCGTTATTATTTGGACAGAACAAAGCCTTTCAGAAAATCAGAACAGCTCTTTGTGTCCTATGCTATAGGAGCTCAAGGGAAGCCAATTTCCAAACAGACAATCTCAAAATGGATAGCCCACTGCATACACTTTTGTTACTCTTTTCATGGTAAATCTGTACCTGCAGGCATCAGATCTCACTCCACAAGGGCCACAGCTACCTCTGCAGCCTTCCTCAGAGGAGTTCCTACCAAGGATATTTTGGAAGCAGCCACTTGGAGTTCTGTGCATACCTTCTCCAAGCACTACCACCTACCATTATACTCCAAAACTAGAGCAGGCTTTGCCACTGCAGTCTTGCAGGGCATTCTGGCTCCTCCTAGTTCCACCTAGTGCCTACCACCCCTTTCTTAGCTTTGGGATTCTACCCATCTGTTATGACTGCAGCTGTATGCACGATGAACATAGTACAGTTTTGTACCTACCATAAATGTAGATGTTCGAGTGCTAATACAGCTGCAGTCCAGGTTTCCCTCCCTCCTTCCCCTCTTGGGACAGGCCTATTGGCTAGCACCTTCTCATACAACCTGATTGGGGTATTCTTTTATGGTGTATTTGCTTGCAACTACTGTATTTTAATTATATTGCATTGCTTTATTACACAAGTGTATGTATTGCCTTCCTTCTGGGGGCACCTGACATCTGGGGCAAGAAAAACTGAAGAAAATGGCGTCGGCTGGTTCTTTTATACCCCTGGCGCACTGACGTCAGGGAAGAAGCGACGACAACCGATGCCGGACCTAGACTTTGGAATTCGGCCGACCGAGGACCCGCCTGACGGCAGGAGAACCCATCTGTTATGACTGCAGCTGTATTAGCACTCGAACATCTACATTTATGGTAGGTACAAAACTGTACTTTATTTATTTCCTTTTCCGAATCCAGGTCAGGTTTACCAGTTTCTAAAGTGACCCTCTCAAATTGGATCTCTAGCTGTATAGCTTACATTTACACTTCTGAGGGTAAGCCTTTACCTTTCAAAATCAAAGCTCGTTCTACGAGAGCTCAGTCTACCTCTGCAGCCTTTCAAGCCAGGGTCCCACTTGATAATATCTGTGCAGCAGCAACTTGGGCTACCCCTCACACATTTGTTACTCATTACAAATTGGATTTAACCTCCAGGGGTAGAGCATCCTTCGGTTCCACGGTACTCAGGAGTATTTTTCCTTGAGCCACCCGAGAATAAGGTGTTAGGGACGCTGTCCCATCAGTAAGAATGAAGGTGAGATAGGACTACAGAACATAAAGAAGTTATGTACTCACCATAACATTCCATGTTTGTAGTCTATCTCGCCCTTCATTCCTACGAACCCACCCTCCTACCCCCATCCTGGAAGTATCTGGAGACAGAAAAATTCTGTTATCATTATTCACTGGTGACCTTTTATTATTGGCTTCTTTCTGTATGTTTGTTCTTATTTCTCCTAGTTAATAGCAAACAAGATCTGGGGATTGTCCTGGTGCACCATGGGATACCTACCTAGCCACGAGCCAACCAGAAGATTTCGAGCTTGTAAATAGGCCGAGTCAGAGCCGAGGATCGGGCGAGATGTACTACAAACATGGAACGTTATGGTGAGTACATAACTTCTTTTTTCAGATACACATTATTTTATGTGTTTACTGTTTAGGACCTCATCACTTCCAGGAGGACTGCTCCATTTGCCACTCCTACAAACCTAGAGCTCTGGTGGAGCGTAAGAATAAATTAATTCTTTAAGAGTTACTTCCTTCCTCTTTTTCCAAGGCCTTATCTGGAGCTTCCTCTGTGAAAACTAAAAAGACCATTTCTCCCCATATCTCAACAGCTTGTACTAAATTGTCTGGGAAATAAAGAAAAGACCTCTTTTGGATCAAACTGACTCATCGGATCCTAAAACAAAATTACAAAATTGTCAGATCCGACGTCACACTCGGATCCAAGACAGCTGACTAAGGAGCTATCAGATCCAACTTCACAATCAGGATGTGAAGCTTGAGACCTAGACATTTATCCGATAAGACTTCTCTGGATCCGACACCAAAAATGTCAGATCTCATGGCTCATTCCACGCCGCTTCCAAGGACCAGACACACATCCTCAGTAGACCCTGTTCCATCCGTGGTTCCTCCTTCATTTTTGGAGAGACGTAGGTCTCCTTCCATTGCGTCCACTAGCCCTTCCAGGAGCCTTATGGAAGAAGATGTGGAGAGGTTAGTAAGGATTCTTTTGGCACAGAGCATGTCAAGTGTTCTCTTGGCTCTTACCCATTTGGGTCAGGAGATCCGACCTTCCACTACTCTTCCAGTGCAAGTTCCTCCTCTGACTCCATACTTGGTCTTGGAGATACCAGATCCAAGTCATCCAGGCCCTTCTGCATTGTATCTGTGAATGTCTTATCCTCATATTCAAATCTTGTTCTGAGATCTTCAGTTACATCAGATCTGGAGAGTTCTTGGAGCCGGAGTTACCCTATTGGGTCCGGGGTGTCACAGGTAACTCCATAGTTCTTGAAGCTGTCTCTGCATCTCGGGACCTCAGCACTGGTTAGTTCAGCTCCGACTTCAGCCTTGGGGGAGTTCTCCTCTGAGCAGGGAGGGACTTCAGTGCAGAGACTTGCCGTTACAGATCCAAGGCTCTGTTCCTCTCTGGGGGGGGGGGGATTTGCTTTGAGGTCATGGAGAGAGCCTTGTCAGCATCCTTGACAAAAACGATTCCCTTCCCCTCAGATCCTTGGTGTGCAGTCTTGCTATCTCTTCGCTTAGAGTCTCATCTACCCTTTCCATAAGGATAGCTGATACCAAAACCCCAGGCTTCCCAGCAGGGTCTTTCCACCACTTCTGATACCTCCCCAGTGCACCCCACTGAGGAGGTCCCTAAGAAGAGAACTTGCAAGAGGAAGCACTTAGACTCTCTCAAGAAGTCAGTCACAGGCTTTGATGAAGGTGACGGGTCCCCATGGTCACCTCCTGAAGATGTCCAGTTTGGAGACGTCCTTGAAATCCTGAAAGAGAGAGGTGACTGGACATCTAGCAATCCTTTGGAGGAGTCTGTTTTCCTGGAGGTGTTCAGTACCAGCCCGTCTACTTCCTAAGTGACTTTGCCCCCTGATGACCTCGTAGATTTGATCTCTCGGCAGCCATGGAACACCCTGGACACCACTGAACCAATCCCCTGGAGACTGGACAAAATTTTAACAGCACCAGAGGACAGACAGTTTTGGATAAAAGGTGTGTCTGTTGATGCCATGGTCATGGCAGCGGCCTCTAAGAAGGAACTCTCCAAAGAGATCTCCACTGTTTATCCTCCGAACAAGAAGTCTCAGTCTTTGGATAGGTTTGGGAAGCGTGTCTGTGCTTTTGCAACCTTTGCCTTAAGGTCTGTGAACTATTTGGCACATTTCACCAGGTTTCAGGGAGACCTAGTTAAGGAACTCACTGATGCCCTTTCAGGGTCTGTTTCTGATGAGGTACAAGCATCTGTTACCTCTCAGTTGGCTACCCTGCAATCAATTTCCAGTTCTTCCATGAACTTAATTTCATATGCAGCTGAAGGAACCTCAAGGACAAATGGGTTCCAGCATTTCTATAAGGAAGCATGCCTAGATGCGCTTATGTGATTTTGTGGACCCCTTCAAGTTTTTGTTCGTCAATGCCCCTTTGACGGAATGCCTTTATTTGGCCCCAAAGTTAAGGACAATTTATCCAGGTGTGAAAAAGATGGAAATACCCTGCCTCCTATGGGTGTATGTTTTTTTCACGCCTCAAAGATCCTTATCCAGGAATCAGTGAGGTACTGGGAAAATGTAGTTCAAAAAGTCCCAGGGTCCTTTCCAGGACACAGGTGGAGGGGAGAACTCCAATGATAGATGCTGCCCTCACTGCAGAAATGGCCTGCAAAACCAAGGGTCCAGAGATTCATTTTTGAGACCCTTCCAGCATTCCTGAAAGGAGGCCCAATTGTCCTCCTCTGGATGTAATTGGGGGTCAGTTATCCCTGCACCAGAGAGCCTGGCTAGAGTTAACAATAGATACGTGGGTGCAGAGGATCATTTCCAGAAATTATATAATACCCTTTTCCCTTTCTACTCCAATCTCAAAAAAATCCCTGATGTTCTACCCAGTCAGAGGAAACGAGCAGCACTTCAAATACAAAAGCTGCTGGAAAAAAGCGTCATCCAAGAGGTCCCAACAGACCAGATAGAATCTGGAACTTACTCAAGATTATTTTTAGTGCCAAAGAAAACAGGAGTCTGAAGACCAATTTTGGATCTCAGCAACTTGAACAAATCAGTTTGATGCACCAAGTTTCAGAAGGTTACACTTCAGTCCATTCTCTCATTTCTGGGCAAGGGCAACTGGATCTGCTTCATAGACCTTCAGGACACGTACTATCACATAAAGATAAGACAGAAGATATTTATACTTCCACCTGGGAGCCAGTCATTACCAATTCAGAGTTCTGCCTTTTGGTCTCACCAGAGCCCCCAGGGTGTTCATCAGATATATGGCAGTAGTGGCAACTCACTTGAGACTGCAAGGATTCCGAGTGTTTCCATATCTAGATGACTGGCTCATTACAGCCCCGACCAGGCATCAAGTAATACAGGCAAGAAATCAGGTTCATCAGACATGCTGTTTTCTGGGGATAACCATAAACTACAAAAAAGTCTCACTTGGAACCTACTCAAAAGTTGGAATTTATAGGAGCATTGTTCAACACAAAGTCAATGCCTCCTCCAAGAGTTCAGACCTTAAGAACACAGGTCAGAAAAATAATCTGCAGCACCAAAGTTTCTGCCCGATTGGTTATTCAGACCCTAGGATCGATGGCAGCAGCAATAACTGTAGCACTTTTAGGCAGGTTAGGATTCTACAATGGATGTTAGCTACACAATGGTCAATACTTTACCAACTTATATCACCTCTGACATGTATTACACAGATTTGCAAGAGAGGTCTCAGGTGGTGGATTCAATCAAAACAGGTACTACAAGTTTTTCCATTCATTCCCCCTCAGCCCAAGGCCATAGGGACCACAGCTGCTTCCCAATTAGGGTGGAGGGGACACTACCTGGGGAAGACGGTCCAAGGCACTTGGTCCCCCAAAGAGGCCAATTTGTATAACAGTGCTCTAGAGATGAGAGCTGTGCTTTTAGTATTGCAGGCCTTTCAAAAAGCTCTCCCCTCAGTGATGATTACAATTCAAATGGACAACATGTCAGTAGTTTGGTACATCAACAAACAGGGAGGAACCAAATCTTACCCCTTGTGTTGAGAAGCACTCGTAGTGTAGCAATAGATGATCTCATCCAACCGCTTTCTCATCGCAATGCACATTACAGGGAAGTCCAGTGTGATAGCAGACAAGCTGATCAGGTACATTCTTCTACCTCACGAATGGTCTCTCAACAAAAATGTGGCGAATGTGATTTTTCATCAGTGGGGCTAGCCTTGCTTGTGAACTTTTTGCTTCTCCCCTGAACAACAAGCAGCTGCTTTGCCCTGATCCCCCCCACAGAGGGAGTCGCCAAGGGATGCTCTACTTCATGATCGGCCCCCTGGCATTCTTTATGCCCACCCACCAATCCCTCTAATTTCCAAGTTTCTGCAGAAAGCCACCATGTTGAAGAACAATGTTATCCTCATTGCACTTTTTGGCCTCAATAGATTTGGTTTCCCTTCCTTTGGCCTCACTTACTCCACCAACAGTCACTGACTCCAGGCCTCTTGTCTCATCCGACAGGCATAAGTCATACAGACATACTGAACCTCAGGCTAACTGCCTGGTTTCTCCAATTCCATTAATAGCCAGGCAACCTATGCTGTCCTCTCCAGTCCATCAGATACTTTTATCTTCACATAAACCATCTACACATAAACTCTATTCCAGTAAGTGGAGAAGATTTGCTTCCTGGGCTCACAAGAATAACATCAATCCATTTTCAGCCCTTTGTACAGTATCCTTGAATTCTTAGCCATATTCTTTAAAGGTAAAGCTAGCTGTTCCACAGTGCAGGTCCAGCTAGCAGTGATCTCAAATTTTCACACAGGATTTGAAGGTGTTTCTGTTGCCTCCCATAGACTATGCAGAATTTTTTTGCAGAATGCTCTTTGTCTAAGACCTCCTTTAAGAGAGCCTACTCCCCCATTGGATCTTAATCTGATTTTGCAGCAACTTACTCAACCCCCCTTTGAACCAGCAGCTAAATGTGAACTAAAGTATTTCTCTTGGAAAATAATTTTTCAAATAGCCATTACTTCTACTAGAAGAATTTCAGAGATTCAGGCCTTGTCTTCAAAACCACCTTATTTGAGCTTTCGTAAAGAGAGTCACTTTAAGAACTAATGCTTCCTTTCTCTCTAAAGTGGGTTTGGAGTGTAATATTAATCAATCTATAAATTTTCCATTTTTCTTCCTCAGATTTTCTAATAAAGGTGAATACACATTCCATTTATTGGACGTCCACAGGCAATTATGTTTTTACCTGCACACAACAAAAAGTATCAGAAAGACTGACCAGTTATTTGTTTCTTTTTCTGGCATAAAACTAGGAAAACCTGTTGCCAAAATTACTCTAGCCATTTGACGTACAGATTGTATTTCTTATGTATAGAGTAAATTGTGCATTACCACATCAATACCATTATGAGTTAATTTTACTAGAGCCATGGCTACTTCATCAGTCTTCCAATCTAGAGCTTCCATGGACGACATTTGTACTGCAACTACTGGGCTACTCCCCACACATTTGTTACTCATTACAATTTAAATATGGTCTCCAGAGGTAGAGCATCCTTTATTCAGTGGTGCTCAGGAATATCCTTCCTTGAGTCCACCTGGGAATGTAGGTAGTCGGGGGCTCTGTCTCATAAGTTGAGGACAGAATGAAAATTTACAACATCAGCTAAAGAAGTTATGTACCCACCATAATGTTCCATCTGTGTTGTCCATTTTCATTCTTCCTCATCTCCCCTCCCACCAACCCCGTGCCCTATAGTCTTCTGAAAAAGTGAGTTTTTTTCTGATTATGCCACTTCCTTGGAACATGGCTCCAGATGTAGTCTCCTCTATCTGTAATTGAGTATTTCTTTGTGCTGATGTTAGCAAACAAGATCTGAGGTACTTGGGGTTGGTGTGTTGTGGGCAAGGGAGTAGCTCAAGAGTTTTCTGGTTGCCACAAGCTTTTGCAGTGGCCGAGTCGGATCCGAGGGATCAGATCTGAACCCATAAGTTGAGGAAGAATGAAAATGGACAACACAGATGGAACATTATGGTAAATACATAACTTCGTTTTTTCTTACCTTTCCGAAGAAGTTGTTACAGGCTGTTAATCCCAGTACACAGAATACATTATTCTTAAGAGGTCAGCAGAAACATTCCTGAGGAAGACATGTCAGAAGATTCTGACATAGACAGGGACTGTCTTGTCCTGAAGGCTCACAAGCACAGTTGTCTGATTCAAAGGAAACTTGGTCCTCACAACCTCATTTGGAGGAATTTTCCTTTTCTCAGACTTTAGCCATGATGAATGAGGTGTTTTTGTGGGAACAAATGGATGTTCCCCTTGAGTGGAGGAGGTATATCTTATAAGCAGGCATGCTTCATTCTACTGCCATTCCTCCATTACTGACAGCCTTGGAGGGTGTATTGACTACTGCCTGTAGCAACTCTGATTATCATCCTTCAGTTCCCAAAAAAGCAGATAAGCTTTATACAGTTTCTAATACTAACAAGTGTTTATTTTCTCATCTTATGTATGACCCTGCTGCCATATCCACATCTTTGTCGGCTGGGAACAGGCTCTTGGTGTCTTCCAGTTTTTCTCATGTGGATAAAAAAGGGAAGATATTGGACAGATTTGGTAAGAAAATATTTCCTTTTTCTAGTTTGCCATATAGCATTTTTAATTGTCACACTTGCATGTGGAAGTGCTTTTTTGGGACAGACAGTTTGAGAGATTTAGCTGCCGTACTTCCCCTGAAGGTAGTGTTTATATGTATTTTGCTTCTAATATTTCTCAAGTATCTAAACATGTATTAAGGAGCATATGATATCATATAGGTTTTCTTTTTGCTGTATCTTTTTTTGAATCTTTGTGATTCAAAAGAGTGTTATGTGTCTAAGGGCTTGAACTTTTTAAAGTCCAAGCACTTCACACATACTCATATATGTAGATGAGTTTAGTGTGTTTGTAATACAGAACATTTTGAAAGGAGGGTTTTTTTTTTTTTATTGAAATGCCAGTTCGTAGCAGAACTACTGGTATTTGCTTTACAGTGGGAAGTGAGATGTTGCCACTTATCCACTGTTTTGTGATTGCAGAGTTGATGTATATA
>NC_056736.1:388574753-388622253 GCF_019279795.1 Protopterus annectens
AGCCTCGTTGAGGTCTGCATATTCAAACTGAAAGCTTTCTGGAAGAGCTGTGTACCATTTGACTTTCAAATCATTGTACCTAGTTCCTTACCTTTAAAGCTATATGCCCCTTTTGTAACAGAGAGCATTCCATGATCACCGTGCATGTGTGATCTCTTTTGCCCTGTGTCCTCTTATCTTGCTCTCCTCTTTATTTCTAGCCTAAAGATTCTGCACATCAAGCCCTGAAATGTTAGAAGCAGATAGGCAGAACTTGAAGTATACATTTTAAACTATGAACCAGAAATAGTCTGCATCACTGAGAACTTTAATGGCTGTAACATAGCTCCAGCTACTTGTCATGGACTTTTATCCTCCTGTAGTGAAAGGCCAGTAGTTACACTAATCAACCATGCTATTAAAGCTGGCAACATCACCTTTAAATAGTAACTCAGACTGGGTTGTCATAAAATGTATTTTGTATCATTTCTCATTGTGACACTCAACTCTGTAATGGCCACCCTGGCTGACTAAGACTCCGTCATTCTGGGAAATTTCATTGTGTAATGACATTAGAAGACCACTCACCCCTCATCAAAAGAGTGTATTTACAACCCAGTGTCAACATAATCAGACATAAGGAATGGCACATAACTTGACTGGGCATTGTCTGACAGTATCTCCTTGATCAATGATAGTCTCTCCTTGATCAATATTTATTTGTCCTAAGTCCCTTCCTGAGTTGTCCACTAATCACTACCCCTCATACTGAATGTCTTCAGTAAAAGAAGCAAATCTCCTTCTGATTCTGTTTCCTCTTGTATTACACCCCAACATACCTGCCTGGTTTTCAAGCGTCTTACCAATCACCTACTTGGCTTGTTTGTTCACCCTGTTAGTCTGGGACTTGAAAGGCTGGGGACTGTCATTGTAGGGGTTGGGATTGGTATAATGGTTAAAGTGTTTATCTCACAGGCACAGGTTGCACAGTTTGATTCTCACCTTCAGAAGGGAAATTGGATAGGCTTAAAGTGGTCTGTAAGGGCAGCTAGCCTACTACTTGCCTATGAACCTACAAAGACTGCAGACTTGTAAATTACTATCCCCCCCAGGCCTGGCGTCCATGTCTCTGATAGGCAGACAGTAATGCCAAAACTAGCATACCCCCTCCCCCGCATAGCCTTTCGGAACTTGGTAACTAACATACCCCCACCTAATAAACATCCATGATACATAGGGACTCAGTTGGGTTGGATTGGATGGCTAGGCTTATAAAGAACTTGGTGGTTGTTAGCCTAGTATATAACTATGAACCTAAGAACTGTACACCTATTCATGACTTCATTTGTAGTAGGGCCATATCCCTACCTGTTAACGGTAGTGGGCAAGCACAGTCTTGGCTTAAGCCTAAGTGTAAACTCAGTTAGGGCTCTTGGTCTGGCAAATCAAGGAGTCCGGTATGAGTTGAGCTGCATTGTTCTGTTTTTTTTTTAAGTATCTGATTCAGATCAGACATGCAGATAATGAGTGCTTCCTATTAGGTTGTCATACGAGACAGTCACTCTGTTTGGCTTAAAGTTAGTGAGGGACATTGCCAGCTGCTTGAGGGGCATTATTCCTTCCTTCTTATCTTTTACAGTTATGAATCTTATCCTAATTAGGGTTGCTATGTGACACTGATTAAGATTAAGATGGTAATTAGCAAATAAATGAATGATTGTAAGATAATTGCTAGAGATCAGTTGCTAAGAGTAACCAGTTTTAGCACTTCCTAAGGATGTTATTGCTCCAGGTCTTCAGGGATAGTTTTCTCTTACAGATCATTATATAAGTTCTGTTTGTGGGTATTACTAGCAGTGCGCACCACCCAAAGAAGCATATCTTTCAACTTTACCTCGTTATGATGAACATTCCTCTTTGAAGCCTAAAAATTGCTTGTTTCTATTACAGCTATTCCACACTGAAGTGGTCTGTCACACAGCCATTAAGAATGTTTTTGAACGAAATCCATGGCATGTAATATTAAATCATGTTAGTCACCAAAACAAAATTTTGTAAATGTAAAGTAACACATTTTAAACATGTTCTGAGCTTCTCTGCTGAAGTTATTAGTAAGTGTTCCACATTTTATCCATTAATCACATTTTGAAATATACACAGAATCAGTCCATTTTTTAAACTAGTTGTTACAGTAATTATGGTTGGGGTTGGAGATGGCTTTGAATGATAGCAAGTGAAAATACATTACTGTGGCCATAGTTTTGTGATCACAGCAGTGGGAGGACAGAGACATAACTTCTGTATGAAATTTAGACTCCATTAGTGTCACCATTCTTTCACTTTAATTACAAGCTACCATTGGTAGTATAGAGAAGGTTTACTCTTAACACATGTACGACACCAAAAAAAACATAAAACGCACAAATCATCAGGATAAAAGATTTTACTGATGTATCTGGTACCTCGGCTTACACCTTCAAAGAATAATTTATTACATCAAGTAGCTTTCTTTATATACATCTTACTTATTTTATTTTATTTTACATTTGTTAACCGGGCTAGTCTAACTGGCTATATTTCCATTTTCAGTAGAGGCCCGGGGAGAAAAGCTCCAAAAGTAGTACACAGAATTTATAAACAATATTTACACAGTGTAAATAAAATAACAAAAAATATGAACGTAATAATAAAAAGAAGTATTACACTAAACAGTGTCAGAAAGTATAAGACAAGTCGATATACAGTATAATACATAGGTAACTTACAGTACAACAGGCTGTTTTAGGATTGCTAGTTACAGTACTGCCCTTAAAGTGATATGCAGCAGAGTTTAGTAAGGAAAAGTGAGAAAAGGAGAAGAGAAGTAGTGAAACAAAGGATTAGTCGGGTTTGCTGCAGGGGCATAACCAATGGATCTTCAGGTGGTTTTTGAGGTTTTGTTTAAAGAGAGGCAGAGAGGGAAGTAAAGTTAGTTCTTTAGGTAAAAGGTTCCAGTTTTTACCTACAGTGTTAGAGAACAGGGAATCCCCTGCCAAGTTGTTGGACTTACTTATTGTGGCTAGAAGTTTGCTAGAAGAGCGTAGTGAATTTAGATTTTTGTAGGGAATTATGAGGTTAGAGAGTATAGGAGTGATGTTAAGTTGGTAGAATAGCTTGTGGGCGATGGTGAGTTGAGAAAGTAACAGATGATTTGTAGTTCTAGCCAGCCTAGCTGCAGTAGATTCAGACAGTGGTGGGTTCTAAAGGGATTGCCAGTAGCAATTCGGGCAATGCTATTGTAGGAATTAGCTAGTTTGATAAGATTATTTTTTTTAGGTTAGTGTTTATACATTCAATTACTTACTTAATACATTCAATTAACCATCCTTCAGTAACCAATCAGTAATTTAAAGTGCCCATCACACATTACCTGTGTTTGATTATTCATAACAAATTTTATACAAAATTACAAAGATGGATCCCAACTAGTCTCTGACAAAAATGAAACAACATTATGTAGTATAGAGAAGGCGTCTGTCTTTGGGTGGAGGAAGGCTGTGTATGAAATTGCAGGGCATTTATACTCTTACTGTTGAATGATCATTAACGTGTGGCATGTCAGTGGGGAAGAATATTTGTCTGTGAGAAGCAAGTTGAAATACAGTACTGAGGCCATTACTGTCTTTCACTCTGTTCACAATTTAATTTGAAAATTATATGTCGAAAGTGTCTGTCTTATTTTTTGAGGGGTAAGCAGCCAAGCTTTGTGTGAAAGCAACTGGCCATCAGGCTTGTTCCTGAAGGGCACAGAGAGGATGCGAGTGAATGGGGGGGGGGGGGGTCATGGTTGGGACTTGGTGCTGCTCACTTTGAGCTCTGGCTTGAGTCTTAATGACCTGGGAGAGCCAGGCCACCATGTACCTTGCCTCTGACTTGCAATTTTTCAAAAATATTAGGCTTGCCCATGTCTGTCCTCGGCCAGTTGGAGGCTATGCGTACTTATGCCAGAGCAGAGCCTGCTATGTCCACTCATGCTCTGTTAGCTGCCACTTATGCATGAGATTTACCAGATCCAGAACATCACTGGACCATCTTCTATGTGCCATATACCTCTCATCAGTAAATGTTGATTCTGCAACTGTACAGACCACTACTCTTCTTCCAGAATAGTTGAGCCAGTTTTGGCCACTTATCCTCATTCTCTAACTTGCTGCACCAGAGTTCAGGTTGTTAATCAGTCCTGAATCCTTTGGGTCACAATCTTTTATCCCCTGTATGCCACAAAGCTGGGATGCTGATTTGGCCTCCCTGAGAAGGGTTTTCTATCCCTTGTTTTGTAAACCCTCAGTCTTCCCAATCACAGTGGTTGGAATGGAGACAAACTAGATCTAAAGGAAAGGCATACAGGGGATTATAGGAAAGTTTAAAGGGGCTCAAGGCACTAGAGCACTAGTGATGACAGCATCAGATCCAAGAAGTCGCTCAATACCCAACTGTCATATTGGGTGGATTTATAAGAAAAGGATCTAGTGTCTTAAGTACATACTCACATAAGATCTCACTCATCCCTTCGTTTGTGATCCACCTCCTTCAACACAACCTTCTATTAACTTAATAAATTTGCTAACAATTTGCCTCTGTAAATTAATATGTTTTGTTTGAAAGACTGCCAGACATAGGTTCATAGGTAGGTACTAGGCTATTGGCCCTAGGGCCTATATAAGCCTAGCCAAAAATGTACCCTGGCTTTCACCACCCAAGAAAATTATTTTCCTGTGCCCCTGTCGAGCAGAGCCACAGAAGTGATCCCCGGGGTGAATTTCCTATCTCCCATCCAATCATCAAGATTTTTCTTGAAGAGTGCTAATGAGGAGCTCTGTTTGACATAGGTAGTCTGTTCCAGAGTATGGGAAGTCTCTGGGACAGGAATCTATCCCTCCAACATGTTCTGTTTATTGTGGTGACAAGATTTAGGTCCCTAGAGCGTGTAGCTTGGAGGGATTGGGATTTTTTTAAGTGGAGCTTGTCCAACAGCTCTGGGTTTGACATAGCTTTGTATGTTAGGCAGAGATCACCTCTGAGTAGGCGATATGTGACGGAATAAAGCTGGAGTTTTTTGAGACGGTCTGTTTGAGGCCAGTAATCCTCTTTGTGAGGTATTTCTGTGGCCTTTCCAGTTGTTGTAGATGTCTTGTGAGGTAAATACCAAAAGGGGCATTGTACTCTATAATGGGTCTAATGAGTGATGAGTAGAGGGGAACAGTGACCTCTTTTTTTCTGGATGAGAAACCTTTTGTGATGAGGTGAGCCACGTAGAAGAATTTCCTGACCACTGTGGCAATGTGATTATCAAAGGAGAGACTACTGTCCACCTGTATCCCAAGATCTCTTATCACATTTTCGGTGTTAAGTAGGCTACCAGCTATGTGGTAGTTCATAGTTACAGAGTTTTTACCAAAGGGGATGGCAATACACTTTTTGGCATTGAGCTTCAGGCCATGGCTTTTACACCAGGCATCTGTCTCAGTGAGGCCCTTTTGTAGTATGTCCACATCGTTAGGACTTTCGATTATGGTTCCTAGTTTGCAGTCATTAAATTTTTTAGCCAAAGACCTTCTGTGTTAGCCTGTACTTCAGAGAAGTAGATACCAAACAGGAGAGGACCCAGGACTGAACCCTGTGGTACTCCACTTGTCACTGGTCTGAAGTCGGATTTGGAGTCTGCTACTTTCACAGTGTGGGTTCTGTCCGTGAGCCAGTTGGCAACCCATCTTGTGACATAGGGATTTATATCTAGTTTATTGAGCTTATCTATAATTCCAGAGTGGGGGATGGTGTCGAAAGCCTTGGCGAGATCTAAATAAGCTGTGTGAACAACCTTACCCTCATCTATGGCTTTGGTGACTGCTTCAAAGAAGTCAATCAGGTTTAGGAGACATGATCTGCCTTTTACAAATCTGAACTGGGTAGGGTCCAGAGTTTGGAGATTACCAATGTCTTTATGAGTTCCATGATGATACGTTCCATGGCCTTGCAGACCAGGTTGTCAGGCTAATGGGGCGGTAGTTCCCGGGTTATAAGTAGTTATTTATATATGGATTAGACTAATTTCATTGTGCAGGCTGTGAATATTGGGAGTTAAATACACTACTGTTAACATAGATGCGCCAGTAGGAACTCTGAATATATTTCTGTGAGCAGTCACAGGAGCAGTTTATTTCACTTTAAACTAGGGTCATAAGGACTGCATACAGCTTCAACTAGCTGGTGTGAAGACTTCTGTCTTAATAGAGGGGAAGGGGCACTTCTGAACTGTGGCGGAACCAAGGTCAGCTCTCCACCCCAACAAAGAAGTATTTTCAGCACCTGTGGTGGTTTTCACAAAGGATAGTAGGGGATGTTCTTCGTCTTCCCTTGCTGCAGTCCTGACAATTGGGTATAGTCCGCGTCCCAGTCGGCCCGAATACCAGAGTATAAGGCTGACGTCGGTCATGGCGCCTTAGACTGACGTCAGTACGTCAGGGTACTAATGCGCATGACCGACGTCATTTCCTCAGTCTTTTTTGCCGCATGGTCCGATGCAGAAGCAATTTTGCGAGTGCAGGTTGGCGTTCTGAGATTTTCCGAAACCGGAGTTTCAGACCGAGTACAGAGTTGGCTAAGTACCCGCTAGAACATTTTGGTTTTTCTTGCCTCAGTATGTTACCGGATGTCAGAAAAAGTGAATAACTGTATTTCTTGTGGTAATCAGATACCGGATAGGGATTATCATACATTGTGTATACCTTGTTTAGGGCCTGAGCACGGCGTTGTTGGTTGCCGCTCTTGTGCTAGATTTAATAAGCGCACTATTAAGAGGAGGCTTGATTGTGCTAGGTTAGTGTTTGGGAAGCGTTGTAATTATACTATGCCGCCGGATGCTCCGGCCTGCTTCATCTAAGAAGCGCAAGGACAAAACAGTGAAGTCTAGGGTGAGGAACCGGCAGTCCCGGACGCCGTGTCTTTAGAAGGCTCAGGGGAGCCAGAGGTTTTGCCAGGAGTCTCTATGGAGTCTCAGGCAGATACTTTACTGTTACAGGATGTGCCCTCTCAGGAAGTAGGCCAGGCTGAGGGGGCTTCTCAGGTAACTGTTCTTCCCTCTCTTCCCAAGGTAGTTAGGGCCTCCTTCTGTTTCCAGAGCTTCTTTTAGAGGAAGGCCAAGTTCAGCTTCTGTAGGGGCTTCTCCTAGCATTTCGGCTCTGTGCCTAAGAAACATATGCTTAAAATGGCTGAAGATTTGATTACTCTGATTAGAGGTTCTATGCCCCCACCTGATAAGAGGCCTAGGGTGGAACAGGAGTTTGATAGTTTTGAACAGTGTTCACAGGCTTCAGAGTCTTCTGTGGAAGACTTGCAAGAGTTTCCTGCTTATTCTGATTCTGATGTGGATGATTCCACTCCTTCAGCTTCTCCTCCTGAGGATTTTTCATTTTCAGAGACTCTTCACTCCATGAGGGAGCACTTTAAATGGGAAGGCCAAGATTACTCTGACTCCAGAAAAAGGCTTAGGGAATTCTTGTTTTGCCTCAGCATAGGCCCTTAGCTATTCCTCCTGTGTTGAATGTGGTGGAGGATGTTTTTGCAGAGGCTTCTGAACCCTGATTCCTTGCCTCCTGCTCCTGTTAAGCCTGATAGGTATTATAGGGTGCCCAAGCTCATAAGTATTTGTTTAAGAGTCCCAGGGCGGACCCAGAAACTGTTTCTCAGGGGCCTAAAGGTGTTAAAGCTTCTGTTGTTAAAAATCCTGTCCCTCTGATAAAGAGGCAAGGGCTTTGGATAGGTGGGGTAAGAAAGTATACTTCTTCCACTCTAGCCATGAGGGCGTTGAATTGTCAATTTCATATGCTGAAATATCAGAATTATCTCCTTTCACAATTGAAATCTAAGGTGGATGCTTTGGCGGAAGGTATTGAGTGTAAAGAATTGCTGGATTTGGTTCATGTGTCTGAACAAGTGGGTAAGCATTCTTTGCAGTGTGGTTTTGATGCTGTTCAGGCCTCCTCGAGGGTGGCTGCTACTAGTTCTGTTCTTCGCAGACATGCATGGTTGAAGGATCAGAATTTAGCTGAGCATGTTAAGACCAGGATTTTGGATGCTCCTTTACAGTCTGATGTGTTGTTTGGACCGCCTGTGGAAGCAGTTTTAAAGAAAATGGAGGACAAAGCTAAGTCTATGCAGACTGTTAAAGATTTTTGCAGGTGCAACCTCCAAGTTTAGTAGAAATTGGCCTGCTAAGGGGTGGACATATCCTGCTTATGGTTCCCAGTCTAGGGGTAGATCTAGACGTGGTAGGGGCAGGGCTCAAGGTTCTTTAGGCCTAGATCAGACAGTTCACCTGCTCAGACTTCTGGTGAGGGCAGGGGTCAGTCCTTTCGTAAGCAGACCCAATGACCTGCCTTTTCAGCTGCCAGTGGACTCTCGCCTGGCAGCTCCTTTGGGAGGAAGATTGTCTCTTTTCAAAGAAAATTGGGATTTAATCACTCAAGACAGATGGGTGCTGGATATCATTCATCACGGTACAGATTTTATTTCCACACAATGCCCCCTTTCAAAGGCATGCCAGATGTTCCTCCTCCACAAAGAAAAGAGGCTCAAGCAAGTTTCTCAGTTACTCCAGATAGGGGCTATTCAGCCAGTCCCTGTATCAGAAAGGGCTGGATTTTATTCTCGCCTGTTCCTAGTACCAAAGAAGGGGAACACGTGGAGACCAATTTTGATTTATCTATCCTCAACACTTATCTGGACATTCCCAAGTTCAAGATGTTGACGTTACAGCAACTGTTACCTCTGCTGGGCAAGGATCACTGGATGGTAACTTTGGATCTCAAGGAAGCTTACCTTCATGTGCCCATAAGGCTAAGTTGCAGAAAGTATCTGCGGTTTCGAACTGGAGATTTTCATTATCAGTTCTCTGCATTGCCCTTTGGCTTATCTACTGCCCAGAGTATTCACAAAGGTTCTGGCTCCAGTGATAGCTTACTTCAGGCTTCAAGGCATTCAAATTTATCCTTACTTGGACGACTGCCTGATTCTGGCTCAAGAAAAGGAACACCTTCTACAGCATCTGGAATATGTCATAGCAGTGCTAAGATGCCTAGGGTATTCTGTGAACGAAATAAAGTCCAGTCTAGTACCCTCTCAAGACATGTGCTTTCTGGGTGTGAGACTGAATACAGCAGCCCAGATGGCCTTTTTAACCCCGGACAAACAAAAGAGTCTGTCACTTTACTTCCATCAACTATCTCATCAGTCCGTGCTGACTGCAAGGACAGTCCTTCAAGCATTAGGGTTCATGGCATCTTGTATTCTAGTGCTTCCCAATGCCAAACTGCATATGAGGAAGCTGCAATGGTATCTCAAAATGTATGGACACAGCACTGCCAAGATTTGGACACTGTCATTCAAATAATACCTTGCCTTCAAAAGGAATTCTTGTGGTGGGCTCAGGAATGTCACCTAAACAAGGGACTCTCTGTGACCCGGCCAGAGGCGAGTCAGATTTTAACGACAGATGCCTCGGACACTGCTTGGGAGCTCATCTAAATGGAAAGTGGATACAAGACAAGTGGCCTGCCAGACTACAGCATCTACATATCAACATGAAGGAGATGTTAGCAGTCCAGTTTGCATTGATGGCGTTCAAGGAGTTACTTCTTCCAGGGCAGGTGTTGATTCTGACAGACAACACAACTGTCATGTGGTACATCAACAAGCAAGGGGAACACATTCTTATCCTCTATGCAGGCAAGCAATGATTTTATGGGAGACTGCGTTAAGCCTGCAACTGACTCTTCAGGCAAGGTTTCTGCCAGGAGCACAGAACTCCCTAGCAGATGTATTAAGCAGACAAATCATGGATCCCCACGAGTGGAAACTGGATCTTCATGTATTTCAGAAATTGACAGTGTCATGGGGAACTCCAGACATAGATCTGTTCGCTTCTCCACTAAACCACCAGCTGCCAAGGTATTGCACAAAGGGGTTTCATCACACAGCTTGGAAAGTGGATGCTCTGTCTTTCAGTTGGAAAAACCTTCATGTCTATGCCTTTCCACCTCTACCTCTTCTTCCAAAGGTATTACTAAAGGTCAGACAGGACAGGCCAAGGATGATTTTGATAGCTCCAGATTTAAGCAGCCAAGCTTTGTGTGAAAGCAACTGGCCATCAGGCTTGTTCCTGAAGGGCACAGAGAGGATCTGAGTGAATGGGGGTCATGGTTGGGACTTGGTGCTGCTCACTTTGAGCTCTGGCTTGAGTCTTAATGACCTGGGAGAGCCAGGCCACCGTGTACTGCTGCCTCTGACTTGCAATTTTTCAAAAATATTAGGCTTGCCCATGTCTGTCCTCGGCCAGTTGGAGGCTATGCGTACTTATGCCAGAGCAGAGCCTGCTATGTCCACTCATGCTCTGTTAGCTGCCACTTATGCATGAGATTTACCAGATCCAGAACATCACTGGACCATCTTCTATGTGCCATATACCTCTCATCAGTAAATGTTGATTCTGCAACTGTACAGACCACTACTCTTCTTCCAGAATAGTTGAGCCAGTTTTGGCCACTTATCCTCATTCTCTAACTTGCTGCACCAGAGTTCAGGTTGTTAATCAGTCCTGAATCCTTTGGGTCACAATCTTTTATCCCTGTATGCCACAAAGCTGGGATGCTGATTTGGCCTCCCTGAGAAGGGTTTTCTATCCCTTGTTTTGTAAACCCTCAGTCTTCCCAATCACAGTGGTTGGAATGGAGACAAACTAGATCTAAAGGAAAGGCATACAGGGGATTATAGGAAAGTTTAAAGGGGCTCAAGGCACTAGAGCACTAGTGATGACAGCATCAGATCCAAGAAGTCGCTCAATACCCAACTGTCATATTGGGTGGATTTATAAGAAAAGGATCTAGTGTCTTAAGTACATACTCACATAAGATCTCACTCATCCCTTCGTTTGTGATCCACCTCCTTCAACACAACCTTCTATTAACTTAATAAATTTGCTAACAATTTGCCTCTGTAAATTAATATGTTTTGTTTGAAAGACTGCCAGACATAGGTTCATAGGTAGGTACTAGGCTATTGGCCCTAGGGCCTATATAAGCCTAGCCAAAAATGTACCCTGGCTTTCACCACCCAAGAAATTATTTTCCTGTGCCCCTGTCGAGCAGAGCCACAGAAGTGATCCCCGGGGTGAATTTCCTATCTCCCATCCAATCATCAAGATTTTTCTTGAAGAGTGCTAATGAGGAGCTCTGTTTGACATAGGTAGTCTGTTCCAGAGTATGGGAAGTCTCTGGGACAGGAATCTATCCCTCCAACATGTTCTGTTTATTGTGGTGACAAGATTTAGGTCCCTAGGCGTGTAGCTCGGAGGGATTGGGATTTTTAAGTGGAGCATGTCCAACAGCTCTGGGTTTGACATAGCTTTGTATGTTAGGCAGAGATCGCCTCGAGTAGGCGATATGTGGAATAAAGCTGGAGTTTTTTGAGACGGTCTGTTTGAGGCCAGTAATCCTCTTTGTGAGGTATTTCTGTGGCCTTTCCAGTTGTTGTAGATGTCTTGTGAGGTAAATACCAAAAGGGGCATTGTACTCTATAATGGGTCTAATGAGTGATGAGTAGAGGGAACAGTGACCTCTTTTTCTGGATGAGAAACCTTTTGTGATGAGGTGAGCCACGTAGAAGAATTTCCTGACCACTGTGGCAATGTGATTATCAAAGGAGAGACTACTGTCCACCTGTATCCCAAGATCTCTTATCACATTTTCGGTGTTAAGTAGGCTACCAGCTATGTGGTAGTTCATAGTTACAGAGTTTTTACCAAAGGGGATGGCAATACACTTTTTGGCATTGAGCTTCAGGCCATGGCTTTTACACCAGGCATCTGTCTCAGTGAGGCCCTTTTGTAGTATGTCCACATCGTTAGGACTTTCGATTATGGTTCCTAGTTTGCAGTCATTAAATTTTTTAGCCAAAGACCTTCTGTGTTAGCCTGTACTTCAGAGAAGTAGATACCAAACAGGAGAGGACCCAGGACTGAACCCTGTGGTACTCCACTTGTCACTGGTCTGAAGTCGGATTTGGAGTCTGCTACTTTCACAGTGTGGGTTCTGTCCGTGAGCCAGTTGGCAACCCATCTTGTGACATAGGGATTTATATCTAGTTTATTGAGCTTATCTATAATTCCAGAGTGGGGGATGGTGTCGAAAGCCTTGGCGAGATCTAAATAAGCTGTGTGAACAACCTTACCCTCATCTATGGCTTTGGTGACTGCTTCAAAGAAGTCAATCAGGTTTAGGAGACATGATCTGCCTTTTACAAATCTGAACTGGGTAGGGTCCAGAGTTTGGAGATTACCAATGTCTTTATGAGTTCCATGATGATACGTTCCATGGCCTTGCAGACCAGGTTGTCAGGCTAATGGGGCGGTAGTTCCCGGGTTATAAGTAGTTATTTATATATGGATTAGACTAATTTCATTGTGCAGGCTGTGAATATTGGGAGTTAAATACACTACTGTTAACATAGATGCGCCAGTAGGAACTCTGAATATATTTCTGTGAGCAGTCACAGGAGCAGTTTATTTCACTTTAAACTAGGGTCATAAGGACTGCATACAGCTTCAACTAGCTGGTGTGAAGACTTCTGTCTTAATAGAGGGGAAGGGGCACTTCTGAACTGTGGCGGAACCAAGGTCAGCTCTCCACCCCAACAAAGAAGTATTTTCAGCACCTGTGGTGGTTTTCACAAAGGATAGTAGGGGTTTTCCACCAGTCAAGGCTGTAATGAGAGTGGTCTGCTACCAAAAGAATGTCAGTGAGTATGTAGTGACCTTGCATTCACTGGGACCTAGAGGATACATCTTCAGACACTTGGCACCTCACAACTACATCTTCACGAAGGCAAAAATCACCATGAAAGCTGCGGTCAGTATTAGACCAAAAAATGCAAGAGAGGCCAAACTTGAACCATTGTTGTATCCTTAGCAAGTTTGCCATGTTTATGACCCGAGTTCTGACCTCAGGCAAGAATCATTGTTACTAGTGGATGTCCATCTGTATACTAATAAAAGCAGTAATCTAAGATGGGATGAGAGAAAACTTCTCAAATTAATGATCACTGTCGGGAACTGCAGCCATGAAGAATTCATTTCCGGATAACTCACAGCAAGTCCTTCAATGGTACTACCAGGAAGCAGCCATTTATGTAGCAGAACCCATGGAGCCGCTGCTTTTACAAGGTTTCAGCCAACATAACCAGTAAAAATCATGTGCAGAGAAAAGTCCAATTTGCTGTATTTTCAGTGGAAAGTAGTGTTTACCCAATGTGAAGTAAAGTTAATTACATTTCAAACCCAGTCACTAATACGTTAGACAGTCATCATGTCAAGTTACACACTTCAGATGCACTGCAGCAGCAGATGGCATGACCCTTGGAGACGCGTCACCTGGAACTTGCTAAACTGGATGTGTTCATTGTATTCACTGAGGTCAGGGGTGGAACAGAAGTCTTCAGTCCCCTTCAGAGCCAAAGGAGATGTGATTAAAATATGAGGAGTACAGTATGAAACCTGCTCTAAGAGCTCTATAAAAATAGCTTGAACTCTGAATGGAACCTTTTCTGGAAAAGAACCTTTAAGGTTTAAGACACAGTCAGAAGTGAACATGTTAAGAACTCCCCGGTCATCTGTAATGGCTCTCCACACTACAGTAAACTTTAAGAATTGCCCCAGTGAGTAGCACTAGATGTTACTCAAGATTATGACTCTTGGACCAATGAGGTTATCTTTATATACTACTTAATTAGCACCTTAGGAAGGGCAAGGTTATGCAACTCCTGATTGCCTTTCTTTCCATGTCAAGTGAGGTAACTTCTTGGTGATTAGTCACCAGTGAAGAAGAAGAAAAAGAGGTGAAGGGAGCTTATAAAAGTCTCAGTAGTGGTGAGGACATGCTTCCTATTCATGTAGTCTTCCACAAGATCCAGTGAGGACTGACCAGATAAAACCTCCATCTTAAATAGGGCATCCAGAATGGACTGCCTTAATCTCCTCCATGAGGGACAGCAGTCTCAACTAGGAAATCATGCATAGGCAACTGCTTGAGCCTGTTGGCCTAACTGTAGTGTCATCACAGCCAGCAATTCTGTGACATGTGGTTGTCCACTGTGAATGCCACAGACAGAGCCTTGACAATACCTCCTTTAGCCCAAACTGCAGGATGAAAGAAAGATGTCCTTCTATTCTCATGTTGCAGTATTCATAACCTTAGGGAGTTGCTGCCTGCAGATAAAACCTCCATCTTAAATAGGGCATCCAGAATGGACTGCCTTAATCTCCTCCATGAGGGACAGCAGCCTCAACTAGGAAATCATGCATAGGCAACTGCTTGAGCCTGTTGGCCTAACTGTAGTGTCATCACAGCCAGCAATTCTGTGAGATGTGGTTGTCCACTGTGAATGCCACAGACAGAGCCTTGACAATACCGCCTTTAGCCCAAACTGCAGGATGAAAGAAAGATGTTCTTCTATTCTCGTGTTGCAGTATTCATAACCTTAGGGAGTTGCTGCCTGCAGCACCGGACAGCCAGCCTGTATACCAAAGTCTTAGAAACAGGGGTACGTTGCAACATTGCATGCAGGGGCCATAAACTGATGTATGCTATATCTGCGATGTCTGCACATACCCAACTCAGAACTTTTCTGCCACAGCATGTTTCAGACGTCCGATTGCCAATCATAGGAATCCCACGGTTGTTTGACTTTGGCCACCTGTTTCGACTATCTTTTTCCATTTGTCCACACTGAGATAAGTACCCTTGTGGGATTTTTTTTTCTTTCTTTGTCTTTTTCAGACGTACATGTCATCTAGAAATGGAAAGTGGGTTTGTAGAAGACAATTTCCACATAAGGACACACACGAGCAGTGCTTATTTTGTCTGGGGGCTGGTCACGATTACAAGTCCTGTGACATTTGCCAGTCTTTTGTTCTCAAAACCCTTAGAAGCCATCTGGCGGCCTTAAATCTTTAGTTAGAGAATCAGCGTCTCCGACGTTTGGCATCCGGAATGGAAAGTGGAACAGGCACCTCCGAGGAGTCACCTAGGAAGAAGACCAAGAAAGTTAGGCCCAATGTCCAAGCTGCACCTCAGTTGTCCGGTGAGATTCTTGAGGTGAATGTCAGCCCAGAATCACTCTGGACATCGGGTATTTTGCTACAACTGGAAACTGAAATGGAAGCCGGTTTAGCGCTTACCCAGAGTATGTCGCTGAGGATATTCAACCATCAGACCCTGATGGTGAGGGGGAACCACGGCTCGTGGCTTCTGAGAGGCCTACTGCTCCCTTGCCATCCACTATAACATTGGCACCCAGGCCTACTACTGCTTCTACCTCTTTAAAAAGAAAACAGAAGGAGAAACACAGCACAAAAGACCCTACTCCTCCCTGGGAGACCTTTTCCCAGACTCTGTTAAAGGCCTTTCAGGATGTTCTTCGTGTTTCACTGTTGCAGTCATTACATTTGGGTAATCTGCTGGCAGGTAGCCCTCAGTCGGCCTGATTAACATTGTTTTGGGTCCTGCATAGGTTCATAGGTTCATAGGTTCATACTAGGCTATCTGCCCGAGGGCATTTACAAGCCTAGCCCATAGTTTTGTGGCTTACGCCACCCCTTTAGTATGGGGAAATATACCCATTATTTTGCTGTGCCTCTGTTGAGCAGTGACACTGAGGTAATCCCTGGGGTATATCTGCGATCTCCCATCCATTGGTCAAGATTTCTCTTGAACAAGGCCAGCGAGGTGCTCTGCCTCACATATACCGGGATTTTATTCCACAGCATAGGGAGTCTTTGGGTGATGACTCTATCCCTCCAGCACGTCCTATTAATAGCCGTGTCGAGGTTTAAGTCTCCCGCCCTTGTATCTCTGACGGATCTAGATTTTTTGAGGTGAAGCATATTCATCAAATCTGGGTTTGACATGGCCTTGTATGTTAGGCAAGGTCACCTCTGAGCAAGCGGTGGCGACTGAATAGAGCTGGAGTTCTTTCAGTCGGGCAGCATAGGACAGATGTTTGAGACCCTTTATCCTTTTGGTGAGGAACTTTTGTGGCCTCTCCAGCTGCTGCAAGTGTCAGGTCAGATACATTCCGAATGGGGCATTGTACTCAATCATTGGTCTGATGAGTGATGAGTATAGGAGACTATGACCTCCCTTGATCTAGATGAGAATCCCTTCATGATAAGGTGGGCAATGTAGAAGGTCTTCCTAACTACTTTAGCTACATGGGTGTCGAATGACAGACTACTATCAACCTGGGTCCCCAGGTCCCTGATAACTTCTTCTGTACTCAGTGGATTGCCACCTATTTGGTAGCTAGGGGTAACCTTGTTTTTCCCGAAGGGTATGACTATGCATTTTTGGCATTTAACTTTAGGCCATGGCTCTGGCACCAGTTATCCGTTTCTGTGAGACCCTTCTGAAGGATATCTGTGTCAGATGTGTTTTCTACTATGGCCAGTTTGCAGTCATCTGCAAACTTTGTCAGCCATAACCCTCCTGTGTTTGCTTGTACTTGGAAAAGTAGATGCCAAACAAGAGTGGGCCCAGGACTGAGCCCTGTGGTACACCACTTGTGACAGGCTTTGAGTCTGACATGGCGCCAGCAACTCTGACCCTGTGGGTTCTGTCACTCAGCCAGTTTGCAACCCATCTTGTGATGTATGGGTTAACATTTAAGCTGATGAGTTTTTCAATGATACCTGAGTGGGGTATTGTATCAAAGGCCTTCGCCAGATCGAGGTAGGCTGTATGGACTGCCTTTCCCTCATCAATGGCTTTGGTGACTGTTTCGAAAAAGTCAACCAAGTTTAGAAGGCATGATCTGCCTTTGACAAAGCCAAACTGGGATGGATCCAAAGTCTGCAAATTCCCTATGTCTTTATTTATGAGGTCCATTATGATCCTCTCCATGGCTTTGCAGATAAGGCTTGTCAAGCTAATGGGCCGGTAATTTCCAGGGTCGGTGGAGGCACCGCCTTTGTGAAGTGGGACCACAGTTGCAATGCGCCACTCCCTGGGTACGTATCCAGAGGTAAGACTATGATTAAACAGCTGTCCTAGCTGTGGGTTTAATTCCTCGTTGAGTTCGTGGAGCACACAGCCGGGGACACCATCAGGTCCCATGGATGCTGTGTTTTTTGCTTTGGAGAGAGCAGTTCTCACTTGGGCGTTGGAGATGTTTGGGGGCTGCAATCGCTTGGTATAGATATCTCTCCTTTGGGGAGGGGAGAAGTTTGCACTGAACCTGTCAGCCAGTATGTTGGCAATGTCTGTAGGATCAGTAATCTTCACATCATTTTGAACTAGTTCAGAGCATATCTGGGAGTTTCCTCCCAGGTTTCTAACATAGCTAAAGAAGGCCTTATGATTGTCTTTTGAGTCTTTAGCTATTTTTCTCTCAAAATTTGCTTTGGATGATTTTATGAGAGCTCTTAGTTTTTACTTATAGTGATCAAGGGTGTCTTACCTTTTAAGGATTTTGCTCTATCTTGTAGTAGCTTCCTCCTTTTGTTGTAGAGTTTGTTTATGGCTGGGGTCCACCAGAGTGGACGCTTGCCTTTGGTACAAAGAGTCTTTGTTTTGCTTGGGATTGCCTTATCCATGCAGTCCTGCAGGTGCTGGTAGAAGGCATTTGTAAGTGATTCAGCGGCTTGAGTACTGTTTTCCGTCGGCTCGGGGCCTTAAAGGAGACCACACTAGTCTTTAGAAGTGTGAAGTCGGCTTCGAGAAGTTCTTTACTGTGGTCTTTTTATTTCAGGGGGTGGGATGAGGACCTCCAGCGAGATTAGTTTGTGATCTGATCTCACCAGTGAGGGGTATACTTCGGTGTTGAACATTGTGCTCCCATGTTCGTGATGATGAGATCAAGTATGTTTTCTCCTCTTGTAGGGATGGTGACTAGTTGTTCCATGGCATTTGAGTTTATGAATTCCAGGAACTTTTGGGCTAGGGTGTTTGGGCTTGAGTAGTGTTCCCAGTCTATATTAGGGTAATTGAAGTCACCTAGTATGATGGTGTTTGGTGATACATTTATCCCCTCTAGTGTTTTCAGGAAGGCCATGTGAGGTTCCTGAGTTTGTGAGGGTGGCCTGTAACATGCTACAATTTGCAGAGCAGTCCTGCCTATGGTTAATTGCACCTGGATGGTCTCCGATGCATCGTGCGTTGCCACCAGTCTTGAGGTGTGGGTGTCTTTGATGAATATGGATACCCCTCCTTTCTTGGTATTGTCCGGATTTTGGGGCGGGCATGATAAGAGGTAAAACCTGATAGTGCTGGGGTGCTCTCAGGAGCCTTGAACCAGGTTTCTGTCACTGCACAGGCATCGATGTTCTCCATACTGAGAAGGGCCTCGAGTGCGTGCATTTTGAGATTTAGACTTCTGGCATTGAGCAGCATTACCCTTAGTTTTTTTCCTTTTTGTGTTCTAGGGTGGTAGGTTTAGAATTTGAGCCTTGCCTAAAAAGGCACTATGGGGTGGCAAGAGCCTTTGCCAATATCCGGAATCCCAGGGTGACAGGTGCAAGCCGTCCCTTGCGAAGCAGCGTGGCTTGTCCAGCATGTCATCCCAGGCAGACAGACATTGGATCCCCTTTGAATGACACCAGAGTTTAAGCCAATTGTTAAAGCTGATCATCTTATCTCTGTATTGTGGCATCATTCTTGGTGAAGGTAGGATACTGCTCAAGGTCAGGGTCATACCTGCCTGGGCTACATAATCAGAGAGCTCCTCAATGTCTCTTTTCATGTAGTCCAAGGAGGTACGTCTCAGGTCGTTTACACCAGCGTGGACAATGACTGAGTCATATTTGTACCTGCTGTTGAGAGACCTGAGTGCTTGCGTTATGTGGCGGATTCTAGCGCCCGACAGGCAGCTTACTGTGACCTTCTCCTTACTCAGTCTGGTGAGCGGGACGTCAGTGTGTCTGACTATGGAGTCACCAATGACTAGTGTGTCTGGCATTGTGTTTGGCCTTAAGGGCTGTGACTGTTTGACACTCTGACTGTGAGGTCTATGTGTTGCAGGTGTTGTGTTCTGAGGTGGTGGTTGCTTGGGTGTCTGCTTTGGTGGCCTCTGCTGTTTTGGTAGATTTTTGATCAGAGCCGAGTATGTCTTTGTGTGTTTATGTGTATGATTTGAGGTTGTGATGGTACTATGTGAGACTGGGTCTATAGTGTGTGTGGTACCCTTCTCCTCCTGACTGGTCTTGCCAGTCCTATGTTGAGAGAGCTCAGCCTCCAGTTTGGCCGTATAGTTGCATCTCTCGCATGTATTTGTGTTTTGTGGGAGGAGGAGAGGGTTGTCTGTGTACATGAGGCAATTGTAACATTGCCTCAATATTCCCAGGTTCACCAGCTGAGCAGGAGAGGACACTAGCAACTGATCCCTCGACATGCTAGAAGGACTAGACAAAAAACTTTAAAAGAGATTCGGGGACGTGGTGACCGAGAAATGGGGTTTGCCTTTTGGGGTGCTATCTATAAGAGTGCCGTATCAAGGTAATAAGTACTGTAGGAGCAAGTGCTAGGTTTAACAGATAGAGAAAAGTCTACTTGGAGGCAAGTAGAGATGGTCTTTTTGGGTATTAGAGAAAGTGCTAGTAACAGGGATGCTTAAAGGTAAGATTGAAAAGAATGCACTCTGCAGTGTGCACTAGAGAAGTTAGATATGAAAGTAGGTAACTTGAGTTTTACCTGTTTAAAAAGTTAAGGTTTAGTGGAGAGTTACTATTTTTAAAACAGCAAGATGGACTGAAAGGGTGGTTACTTTTGTATTTTGGTACTATGAAATACTGTAGGATGGCCAATAAATTTAAATAATTGAAGTGGTGGGATTTCAAAAGTGATGGTTTTGTGATTACTCACATAAGCCAGTGAAAGTAGAGAGAAATGAGATATATGGTCAGATTAACATAAGAGGCGGGCAACTAGAAAGACAGTGGTATTTAACAAGACAACTTAAATGGGTGGGAGGGAGGGGAAAAATTCTGCCTGACTCAGAACAGAGAGAGCTGTGGTCTCTTTTGAAGTTTTAATATGCTGTTAAACAGAATGCAAGCAAAACACAAGGTAAAGAAAACAAACTACAGTATTCAAAATATAGAAAGGCATCGGTTGCTGTCCCTTCTTCCATGACATCAGGTCATCAGGGGTATAAAACATGCAGCCGACGCCATTACATCAGTCTTTCTTGCCGTGCGGTGCCCAAAGCAGAAGCAGTTCACAAGTGCCGGTCGGCCAACTCCTGAAATTTTCGTTTTCAAGTTTCAGAACCGAAGTCTTTCAACTAAAAGCTAAGTACCCCATTGGGGAAATTTTTTCTTGCTCCTTTCCGATGTCAGTAAAAGTTAATAATTGTATTACTTGTGGGAAGCAAATACCTCATAAGGATTTTCATTTGTACTGTATTCCTTGCCTAGGCCCTGACCACGACGTACCTTGCTGTCGGTTTTGTGCTTTATTTAATCAGCGCACTGTCTGTCGTCGGTACATTTTTTCTTCTAAATATTTCAGTTCTCGGTTTAATTATCCAGAAATGACGTTGGTTAGCCATCCGATTACCGGAATTCCCAAAAACTGCAAAGAAAAAGACAGAGACAGGCCGTTGAGGTCCAAAACTGCCGACAACGCTTCTCCTAAGCCAGTCGCCAGTTCGCCAGTACTCAGTGAGGCACTTTTGCAGCCCCTGATACCCACTACTTCTGATTCGCAGGCCTCTACTGAGACCCATTTAGAGTCCGGTATGCCGCCAGATGCTTCACCGATGGACCCCGCAGATGTCTCTGCCTTGGATGGGTCTGGAGCCGCTGTGCAGGCACCGGCTTCTGAGAATGTATCCAGGCCTACAGACTTGCATATTAAACCGACTCCACCTTCAATACTAAGGCCTAAATCTCGATCTGTGTCTAAAAAACCGGCGCCCAGGCCACATGTTCAGGCCCTTATGCCTAAAAAACAAATGATCAAAATGGCTGAAGATTTAATTACTCTGATCAGGAGTAGTCAACCCCCCCCCCTTCTAAGAGGCCTAGGGCTTAACTTGACTATGACTCTTCTGAACAAGACTCTATTTCTTCTGACTCTTCTAATGACCTGGATTTGTCCATACCTACTTATGAGGATTCTGATGCAGAGGATTCCATTCCCTCTGCTTCTCCCCCTGAGGATTTCTCTTTTGGGGAAACTTTACATACCTTAAGGGAGCATTTCCACTGGGAAAGCCAGGAATTTTCTGAATCCAAAAAGAGGCTTAGGGATTTCTTTCTTTTTCCTCTGCATAGGCCTTTGGCTATACTTCCTGTACTAGACATTGTTGATGATGTATTTTCGGAATCCAGTATGGCCCCTGATTCCCTGCCTCCGGCCCCTAGTAAACCAGACAAGATACTACAGGGTTCCTGAGTCCCACAGATTCCTTTTCAAACATCCTGTTGCGGACCCAGAAACCATTTCTCAGGGGCCCAAGGGCATTAAGGCTTCTACTACTAAAAATCCAACCCCTTCTGTTAGAGACTCCAGGGCGCTGGATAGACAGGGTAAAAAGGTTTATGCTTCTGCAACCCTGGCAATCAGGGCTTTAAACTGTCAATTCTATATGCAAAAATATCAACAGCATATCATGGGACTACTTAAACAGAAAATGTTGATTTCTGACTGTGTGGAAAATAAAGATTTACAGGATTTATTGCATTCAGCTGAACAATTTGGAAAACATAATGTGCAATGTGGTTTTGATTCTTTAGAGGCCTCTTGCAGTGCTGCTGTTACTGGGTCTGTGCTTAGAAGGCATGCTTGGCTTAAGGAGCAATCTCTGCCTGATCATGTTAAAGCAAAACTGTTGGATGCTCCTTTGCATCAGGACCATCTGTTTGGCAATAAGGCTGAAGAAGTTCTAAAAAAGATGGAAGATAAAGCTAAATCTATGCAAACTGTGAAAGATTCTTACAAGTACAACCTCCAGGATTTAGTAGGCACTGGCCTGCTAAGAACTGGTCCTTTCCAGCTCCTTCCAGAGCCACTCAAGCCAAACCCAGACACTCCAAAAGTACCAGGTTTCAGTCCCAAGGGACTCTCAGAACTAAGCAATGGGGTGCTTCCACTTCCAGATCTGGAAATAACAAGACACCACCCTATGGTAAGCAGTCTCAATGACTTTCCTTTAAAATTACCAAGCACTTACCTCTCAGCCACCCCTTTGGGGGGAAAACTGGCTCTTCATGCAAAAAACTGGCAACTTATAACCCAGGACAAATGGGTTTTAAATAGTGTCCCAGGGATACAGATTTCATTTCCACACGTTGCCAACTCCAAACGGGTGGCCATACCTGCCCCTAAATTAGTGGGCAGAAGCTCAGAAACAAGTACTTTCCCTCCTAAACATGGGGGCTATTCAACTAGTACCAGAAGAGGAAAAGTGACAGGGTTTCTATTCAGACTTTTTCTGGTACCCAGAAAAGACAAATCATGGCGTCCAATTCTGGACCTGTCTACTCTAAACACCTTTCTGGACATTCCAAAATTCAAGATGCTGACTCTTCACCAGTTACTTCCTATGCTAGGCAAGGATGCCTGGTTGGCAACTCTAGATTTAAAAGAGGCTTACGTGCATATCCCAATCAGGGAATCTTGCAGAAGATACCTATGCTTCAAAGCAGGCTACTTGCATTATCATTTCTCTGCACTGCCCTTTGGCTTGTCTACTGCACCCAGGGTATTCATAAAGTGCCTGGCTCCAGTAATTGCATTTTGCAGGCAAAGAAGTATTCAAATATATCCATACCTGGACAATTGTCTGATTCAGGCAGAAAACCAGGACACTCTTCTAAAACATCTGGCATTTGTAAAAAGGATTCTAACTTGCCTAGGGTACACCATAAACGAAAAGAAATCACAACTGGTACCCCCTCAAAAAATTACATTCTTGGGTGCAAGCTTGAATACAACTGCCCAGATGGCTTTCCTTATGCCAGAAAAGCAAATTAATTTGGTGACTTACTTCAAACAGGTGGCCACAAAAACCCTGCTATCTGCAAGACAAATACTGCAAGCCTTGGGGTTCATGGCCTCCTGCATCCTTCTAATTCCATATGCAAGACTGCATATGAGGAAACCTCAGTGGTACTTAAAAAAATTTAAGGAGTCAACATTTTCACAGCCTGGAAACAATGAATCTGAAGTAGGATATTCATTTGTCTGCAACCTGTGGGTTATGGATCCGATATCGGATCCGAACCGGCATAGTTTTCCAGCTATGGATCCAAGCTCTCAGCTCCTCCCCTCACCCATAATGCCCTGCTCTACCCTCATGACCTCAGATCTTGTTTGCCGCGCTGGTAACTAGATGTGGATTTCATAGCTCTCAGCTAAGTGGATATTTCTTGTTCAAAAATAGAATATTTTTGCCTTCTTTAACTTTTTTTGTGTGAAAGTTGTAGGTTTCCTATTATTATTGACTGTTTTTAGTTTAATTTAATTTTAGTAAATTAGTAGTAAATTTTATTCCCTCCTAGCTGGGCTGGTAGAGTGTGTGTGAGGCCTGTGTGCTTCTTTACTGTTGTTTTAGGTTACTTTTGGCTTAACTTTAGTGACTATGGCTGAACAGCCTAAGTCAATATTTTCTAAAATGCCGAGTGTGGGCTGATGGCCACACTCGGTGTGTGTTAGTCTTGGGGTTGAACACCTCACATCTGGTTGTTCCATTTGTGCAGGGTTCAACCCCAGGGCACTGAGGGAGCGGAGGTCCAAGCTGGTCTTGGCGGGTCTTTACGGGACTCGGCTCCGACCTCCGCCCTTCGGGGACTCCCTGCGGCTGCAGTTGTTCCCACTGTGGCACCCCTCCTGCTCCTGGGACTCAAACTCCCGCTTCAGGACAGGAGAGGGATGCATCTAAACCGGAGGGAGAAGCACCACTGGCGGGCCGAGACCTCTGTTTCGGCCCGCCAGCCAAGCGGGCTTCGGCTTCCGGTCTCCTCCTTCTCGGCTCCGGTCACCTGTGTGCTTCACCGGGTCCTGAGGAGGAGGAGACCCGATCTCCGTCGAGGCTATCGAGGAGGCATTCCAGGCCTACCTCGGTAGCCTCGAGATCTACCCATAGCTTCGGATGCAGATCTGGACCGGATGATGAGAAGGTTCATCCAGGCCCAGATGCAGATGGGAGTGTTGCCTCCCCGGGGAGCTCGACACCTTTTAAGCCTATTGCTCCTTCTCCGACCCGCTTCCGGTTCGAGCAACTGGAGCCGAGCAGCTTCGAGCCGGGGAGGTCGGAGCGATAGTACTTGGTACCGGATCCGACCATGCCCGAAAGTGCCGGACCCGATCTCTCGGAGCCTGGATCCGAGCCGGATCCGGGGATCAGTGCTCCTTCGCCCGCCTGTGTCGGAGCGCACTGTCCTTCGGATCCGAGTGCTCGCGCTGCCCGATCCACTCTTCGGATCCCGATTGTCGGATCCTTTGGTCGAGGTCGGCTCCTTCGGCTTTTGATGTAGTGGAGAGGGCTCTGTTGAGGGTCTCCGGACCCCGGCACTTGCTTCGCTCCGCTCCCTCTGCACTGGGCCAGGCTTCCACCATCCGCCCCTGGGACAGCCCGCTTGTGCCCAAGTTGCTCCCATGGAGCAAATTGCTGCTTGCGAGGACTCCTCTGACAGCCCCCAGAGGAGGCTCCGCAAGCATAAAAGGAGGCACATTGACTCCTGAGTCTCTCACTGAAGACACGGACTTGGAGGAAGGGGCTCCCACGGTCACCTCGAGGATGTCTCCTTTGGAGACATCATGGAAATGCTCCGTATTAGGGGTGGTCTGCCCCAAGTCTTCCTCGGACGAGTCCGTGTTCTTGGAGGCATTCAACGGGCCTCTTGGGTGTCCTCTGCCGACCCCTGGTGGACCTTATTACCACCAGGGCGTGGAAGGAACCGGACACCGTGGAGCCAATTCCCAAAAGACCTGATAGAATCCTTAGCCCGCCTTCTGACAGGACCCATTGGAGTAAGGGGCCTCCTGTAGATGCCATGTTGATGGCGGCCACAAAGAGGAACTGGCTCAGGAGAGTCCCTCAGTCCACCCACCGAGCAAGGAGTCTCGATGATGGACCGCTTGGGGAAGCGGATGTTCAGTTCGGCGACCTTCTCGTAAGGGCGCTGAACTATTTGGCACATGTTATTCGGATGCAGCGAGACCTTATTAAAGAGCACGCTGCATCCCCCTGAGTCCATTTCGGAGGAGGACAGAGCTCTGCACTCCACCAAAATGGCCACTCTTAGGTCAGTCACAATACTTCTATGCGGCTACTCCCATGCTAGGCGGAGGGCGCCAGAGTGCGGGAACAGGACTGGTCACTAGACGCCAGGCCTGGCTCCGCCACTGCGATTTTTCTGAGCCCTTCAAGGCGCCTTTGATGGTTCTGCTCTGTTTGGCAAGACCGCTGACCCAGAGCGAGAAGGACGGAAGACGCTGTCTGCCGTCGAATCCGCTTCTCTGCACCCCAGAGGCCCTATTCTAGGAACCAAAAGGGTCAGAAGAAGATGTGGTTCGAAGTCGCAGCAGTCCCAGCCTGCTCCGGACAACCAGTCCTTCCGTGGCAGAGGAGGACAGGGAGGACGCCGCCTAGAGGCAGAGGGGCTCCCAGAAACTTCGGGTCCAGGGAACCTGCCGCTCTGAGCAACCCTGAGGGTTGCCCGACTGCTCTACTCTGGAGGCAGTCGGGGACGTGGGCACCTAGCGGCATGGGAGTCCATAACATCGGACCGCTGGGTTCTCCAAATCATATCCAGGGATATCGCATTCCTTTCCTTCACCTTCCAAAGTTGAAGTCCCTCCCAGACGCACCCGGTCAAAGGGAGGCCGCTTTGGCAGAAATTGGCCATCTGCTAGAGAAAAGAGCCATCCAGCCCGTCCCCAGACCAGATCGGATCAGGGTTCTACTCCAGGTTCTTTTAGTGCCAAAAGACGGGGAACTAAGACCAATCCTAGACCTCTCTCTTGAACCTGGCAGTCCCCAAAGAAAAATTCGAATGGTCACTCTACAATCTATTCTCCCCTTCTGGGAGAAGGCCACTGGATGTGCTCGATAGATCTCAACTACCACATCCTAATGGACAGGCCAGGAGGTTTCTCCGCTTCGGCTGGGAGCCAGTCACTACCAGTTCCGGGTCCTTCCCTTTGGTCTCACCACAGCCCCCAGGGTGTTTACCAAAGTACTAGCAGTGGTAGCGGCCCACCTGAGGCTTCAGGGGGTGCAGGTCTTTCCCTACCTGGACGACTG
The DNA here is from genome assembly GCF_019279795.1 of Protopterus annectens. Classification (NCBI taxonomy): domain Eukaryota; kingdom Metazoa; phylum Chordata; order Ceratodontiformes; family Protopteridae; genus Protopterus; species Protopterus annectens. The sequence goes on from NC_056736.1 coordinate 388,601,064, forward strand.
GCTCACCGCCCCAACAAGGCATCTACTTCCTCGCGCGAGACTCCTTTCTCCATCTTGCTCCATTTCTGGGCATCACAATAAATACAAACAAGTCCAACCTGGCACCCACTCAGTTCTTAGATTTCATAGGGGCCAGACTAGACACAAGGAGTTTACGAGCCTTCCTCACTGCGGACAGAGTTCTAAATCTGCAGCTCCAGGTGCGGGCCATTCTCCATTCAGGTTCTGTTCCAGCGGAGTTGGTCCTGAGGGCTCTAGGGTCCATGGCTTCGATAGCACTTCTTCCTCTTGCCAGGCTCAATATGCATTCTTCAGTGGACGCTCTTAGTACAGTGGTCATACCTTGCTCTCCCATGCATCATCCCATAGCGATCAGCAAGGCTTGCAAGCGGTCCCTCTTGTGGTGGCTCCACTCGGATCTCCACGAGGGTCGCCCATTTTGTGCTTCTCCTCTCGCCACGGTGACCACGGACGCCTCCCGCCTCGGGTGGGGCACTTGGGCCGGACGGTCCAAGGCACGTGGAACGATTCAGAGACCTTACTGCATATCAATGTTCTAGAGATGAGAGCAGTGCTCTTGGCGTTGCTAGCACTTCAGGACTTTCTTCCCTTGGGAACAATATTCAATCGGACAATATGTCTGTTGTCTGGTACATCAACAAGCAAGGGGAACAAGGTCTTATCCTCTTTGTCGAGAGGCCATGAGAGTTTGGGAATGGGCAATCTCCACCAATCGCTTTCATAGCAACGCACATTCCGGTCGGTCCAACATCCTAGCGGACAAGCTCAGTCGCACCATTCTGACCCCTTACGAGTGGTCTCTCAATTGTCAAGTAGCGAACGCATATTCGCACGGTGGGGAACCCTTCATGCGATCTTTTGCTTCTCCTCAAACACCAAGTGCGACAGTTTTTGGCTCTAATACCTCCTCCCGGAGGTACCCCAAGAGACGCTCTGGTGCATGCTTGGCCACCCGGTCTTCTGTATGCCTATCCACCCTTGCCTCTGATGCTGCAGGTTCTTCAGAAAGCCTCTCGGGTGGGTTGCAAAATGATTCTCATTGCTCCGTTCTGGCCTCGACAGATCTGGTTCCCTTCCTAAGGTCTCACTCGGTGAATCCTCCTTGGATTCTAGATCCCATTCGGATCTGATATCCCATCCATCCTGCATTCCTCCTCCGAACCTGGACAACCTGAAGCTGACCGGGCTGCTCCAGTTCCACTCTTGATAAGGACTCGGTATTTCTTCACCGGTAAAGGCTATTTTGGTGGCGGCTCATAAACCATCCACTAGAAAGGTTTATCAAGCAAATGGAAACTGTGTGGGCGAGGGGCAAGGCCTAGATCCCTTCACGGTTCCTCTGTAGTGCTTGATTTTCTAACCTCTCTCTTCAATGATGGTGCCAGCAGTTCCACAGTCAAAGTTCAACTGGCAATTTCTCACTCTCACATTGGTCAAGAGTCTAATCCTCTTATGTCAGCCAAATTGTGCAAAACTTTTCTTAAGGTACTTTCCTTCTCAGGCCCCCTATAAAGCAAGCAGTTCCTCCTTGGGACCTTTCTTTGGTCCTACAGGCCTTGACCGCGGCTACAGTGGATCTCAAATTCTTGTCTTACAAGACAGCCTTTTGGTAGCCATTACATCAGCCAAGAGAGTTTCTGAACTTCAAGCTTTATCAGCTAAACCTCCTTACTTGGTTTTTATCCGGACCGTGTCTCCTCAGGACCAACCCGTCCTTCCTTCCTAAAATCGCTTCTGAAGCAAACATCAATCAATACATTAACCTCCCTGATTTCTTCACTAAGTATGAAAACAAAAGTGAATATAGGCTACACTCACTAGATGTTCACAGGCAACTAAGATTTTATCTCAACAGGACAGCTGGTCATAGGCAATCCGACCAGCTGTTTATTTCCTTTGCAAAATTCAATTTGGGCAAGCCAATTTCTAAAGTTTCTCTGTCGCTGGATTTCACAGTGCATTTTATTGGCTTATCAAGCGCCAGGAAGGCTCGCACCGGAGGGTGTTCATGCCCATTCAACCCGGTCAGTATCTACCTCGGCAGCCTTCAAGGCTAGGATTCCTCTAGATGATATTTGTGCAGCAGCCACGGGCTTCATCTCATACATTTATTTCTCACTATAAGTTGGATCTTGCATCTAGGGTAGAGCATCCTTTGGCGGTGCTCCGGAATATCCTTCCATGATGGCAAGATTCAGGTAGCTGGGGACTTGTCCCACAGGTTGCAGACAATGAATATCCTACTTCAGATTTAGAAGTTATGTACTCACCATAACGCTCCATCTGAGTAGGTGTATTCATTTGTCTGCAACCATCCCGCCTCCTATCCCCTGGCCTTTCAGTTTCCTGCATATTACTTGTTACCCTTTTGCGGGTATTGTTGCTTTGGCAAACTCGATCTGAGGTCATGAGGGTAGAGCAGGGCATTATGGGTGAGGGGAGGAGCTGAGAGCTTGGATCCATAGCTGGAAAACTATGCCGGTTCGGATCCGATATCGGATCCATAACCCACAGGTTGCAGACAAATGAATACACCTACTCAGATGGAACGTTATGGTGAGTACATAACTTCTAATTCCTATCATACCCTGCCTGCACCTAGAGTTCCTATGGTGGGCAGAGGCGTGCCACCAAAACAAGGGACTGCCATTCACACCACCCCCTGCCGCCCAAACACTAACTACAGATGCATCAGATTATGCACGGGGGGCTCATCTGGCAGGGAAGTGCATTCAGGGCAAATGGAGCCCAAATCAAATGCACCTTCATATCAATCAAAAAGAAATGTTAGGTGTACAGAATGCTCTGACAGCCTTCAAGGACTACCTTCATCCAGGACAACTAATGGTAAAGACGGACAACACCGCGGTTATGTGGTACATAAACAAGCAGGTGGTTACAAATTCCTACCCCCTCTGCAGACTAGCCATGGCATTGTGGAATACGGCCTTGAGCTACCAAGTACAACTACAAGCTCACTTCCTGCCAGGAAAGCTGAATATTGTGGCAGACGAACTAAGCAGAAATCTCATGGACCCACACGAAAGGAAACTGGAACCACGGATTTTCAACATGTTGACACGCAAATGGGGGAGCCCAGACATAGATCTTTTTGCCTCACCCCAGAACTACCAGTTGGACAAATTTTGCACAAGAACTCCTCACAAAAAAGCCTGGAAAGTGGATGCTCTGTCCTTCAGCTGGACAAAACTTTCAGTCTATGACTTTCCCCCTCTGCCTCTGCTCTCCAAAGTTCTTCTAAAAGTCAAACAGGACAAACCAAAAATGATTTTGATTGCTCCAAACTGGCCACGCCAACACTGGTATCCACTCCTGCGCAGTGTGTCACAAATTTCTCCATGGCACCTGCCTCAGACACCTTCCTTACTCTCTCAGCAGGAGAACCAAATTCTGCACCCTCAGCTCCAAACATTGAATCTTGTAGCTTGGCTAATCATTTAAATTCCCCCTTAGCATCCCCTCAGCAAACCTGTGATGGATGTCATTTTGGAAGCGAGAAGACCTAGTACTAGAAAATCTTATACTGACAAATGGAAAAGATTCTGTGCCTGGAATCAGTCTCAAGGGATGAGCACAGCAGCACCCAATTAACCTCAGATTTTGCAATACTTAACTGAGATGCTTCACAAGGGCCTGTCTTTTTCCTCCATTAAAATCCACGCCTCAGCCATTTCAGCTCATTACAGCACAGAACCCCCCTCTTCTCTCATCCTCTGCTAAATCAGTATCTCAGAGGGGCCAAAAGCTTGAGACCACCCAGGAGAGCTCCAACCCCTGCCTAGGACCTTAATTTTGTATTGGAGAAACTCACCCTACCTCCTTTCGAGCCAGCTGCTACTGCAGACTTAAATTTGCTTTCCTGGAAAACAGCCTTCCTTTTAGTAGTCACTTCAGCTAGAAGGATATCTGAATTACAGGCCCTTATGGCAGTGGAGCCTTTCATCATCTTTCATGTGGACAGGGTGTCACTCAGAACCAGTCCATCCTTCATGCCCAAGTTGGTATCCAGTGTGGCTCTTAATCAGTCCATTCATTTGCCAACTTTCTTTCCCAATCCACAGAACAAGGGGGAGCGGATTCTGCATTCATTGGATGTACACAGACAACTTAGATTCTGCTTGGACAGGACTAAATCTCAAAGAAAATCTGAATATCTGCTGGTAGCATTTGCTGCAGGGGCAGAGGGGAAGGCTATTTCTAAACAAACCATTTCTAAATGGATAAGCCATTATATTCATTTCTGCTATAAGCACCATGGAAAACCTATCCCTCAGGGGATCAGATCTCATTCCACCAGGGCCGCATCTATTTCTATAGCCTTTCTCAGAGGTGTTCCTACCAGGGATATTCTAGAAGCTGCTACCTGGAGTTCAGTTCATACTTTCACCAAGCATCATCACTTACCAATTTTCTCTAAATCCAGAGCTGGCTTTGCCACTGCTATTTTGCAGGGTCTTATAGGTGGTCCTAATGCTGTATAAATCCATCCTCCCAACCATAGCTTTGGGAATCTACCCAAATGTAATGACTGCAACAGTGAAACATGAAGAACATAGTACAGTTGTGTACACTTACCATAAATGTAGATGTTCGAGTGTATTCACTGTTGCAGTCCTGGTTACCCTCCCTCCAGCCCCCTGTTTTTCTCTTACTATAACTCTACTTTCTTTTACTATGCTTAAAAGCCTTTTTGGTGTATCTGCTTTTGTTTGGAGGTATATTTTTGTGTTTTTAATTACTTATATATATTTTGCTCCCCATTTAGGGGGCACCTAACATCTGGGGCAAGAAAAACTGATGCAATGGTGTCGGCTGCATGTTTTATACCCCTGACGACCTGACGTCATGGAAGAAGGGATAGCAACCGACGCAGGACCCAAGACTTTGTTAATCAGGCTGACTGAGGGCAACCTGCCAGCAGATTACCCAAATGTAATGACTGCAACAGTGAATACACCCGAACATCTACATTTATGGTAAGCGTACACAACTGTACTTTATCCAAACCCAGATTCCGCAGTCAAGCCTCCCTGTTGTTCCACAGGTACTATCTGAGGAAGAGTCTTCCTCCTCAGATGAGTCTTTAACTTACTGCTCTCAGATTGATAACCCTAAGGATTTTGTAACTCCGGAAGAAGAGGAGTCCCTCACTCCTGATTCCTTTGGGGAAGCCATTTCCCTGCTTAGGCAGCAATTCAAGTGGGAGCTCTCAGATATTTCTGAGACAAAAAAGAGATGCTTTGAACTCTTGCAGATGGAGCAGCCCTCACCATCCGTAGTCCCACCTTTCCTTCCAACATTCCAGGATGCATTTTCTGCTGCCTCTCAGAGCCCAGTCACAGCCTTCTGCTTCTAAGGGACCAGACAGATTTTATAAAGTGTCTGCAAAGGAGCAATGCCTTTTTCAAGAATGCCCCAGCAGACCCTGCAGTCATTGCAGTGTCAGTGGATAAGTCCTCCTTCCTCTTCCCTTTTCCCTACTGATAAAGACAGTAAATTCATGGACAGGTTGGGGAAGAAAGTATATACTTATTCTACCTTGGCCATTAGAGCTACTAATGATCAGACTGATGTGGCCCAGTTTGCTTTAGACTCCCTGACCAAGGCCACTACCCTGGTTCCAGACTCACCAGCCAAGGCCCAACTGAGTACCCTTCTGTCCACAGTTTCTCAAGTGACCAGACACTCTTAAGTGCAGCTACAATGCTGTAGAAGTGTCTTTAAAGTCTGCTGCTTCTGGTTCTGTATTAAGGAGGCTTTCATGGTTGAGACTTCAGCCTTTACCTTTGGATGTCCAGGCTAAGTTGTTAGATGCCCCTTTGGACAACAAAGCCCTCTTTGAAACTGCCTCTGCAGAGTTACTTAAGTCACTGCAAGAAAAAGGTAAAGACTTACAAAATCTTAACATTTATTGGTTTCACCTGTTCCTAGATTCCATAGAAATTACCCTCAAAAGCCTAGTTTTGTCAAGAGGCAGTCCTCTCATTCCTCTGCAACTCAGTCCAGGGGACGGAGACATCCTAGGAAATAATCTGCTCCTAGATTTTCTACCACCACCACACCTTCGTCCTTTCAGAGGCAGCCAGACCGAGATAGAGCTCCTCTCTTCCCTTACCCAGTACCATCTCTCTATCCCTACACCTAACCCTTTCCCTACCCTCCTGGCAGAAAATCACCACAGACAAGTGGGTGCTCTCCATCATCGAGAGGGGATACTTCATGACTTGGTGGGCAATTCCACCCTTCCAGGGAGTTCCTCAACCCCCACTCAGTTAGCTTCCACTTTTTCCCTCTATCGTGAGTCAACTCCTCTCTCCGGAAACTCTAGAACTAGTACCAGAGGATCAGTTAGCCAAGGAGTTCTATTCCAGGATGTTTTTGGTTCCAAGAAAAGATGGTCCGTAGAGACCCATACTCGACTTATCTCACCTCAGTCTCTTCCTCAAGGTGCCTACATTCAAAATGCTCACATTACAGCACCTTCTTCCCCTTATTCCTCAGCAAGCCTTCATGGCCTCCCTGGATCTGAAGGATGCTTACCTTTCCATCCCTATTCATCCCACTTACAGGAAATGTTTGTTTCTCAGTGGGTTCTTCACATTTTCAGTTATATGCCTTACCCTTTGGGCTCTCCACAGCCCCAAGAGTATTAACAAAGTGTCTAGCCTCAGTCATCACACATTGCAGACTGCAGGGTATACAAATTTATCCTTACTTGGACGACCTCCTTATTCTGCACCAAGATTCTCTCACCCTGTCCTAGCACTTGGCATGGTTTGCAAGTTCTTGCAGAGCCTAGGCTTCATGGTGAATTACCTAAAGTCTCAAATGGCTCCTTCCCAAGATATTGTTTTTCTGAGGTGCAGGATAAGGACAGATGTGATGTCAGTCTTTGTCTCTGCCCCGAAAGTGGAATTTCTTACTCAGTTCTTCCACTCCCCGCTACCTCTACCAACCATCTCAGCCAGGGAGTTTCTCAGAATCCTAGGATACATGGCTTCCTTGATTCCCATTATCCCCCTAGCCAGGATCCACATGAGGAAGTTGCAGTGGGTCTTGAGAAATTCTTGAAACCAACACTCTCATCCCTTGGAAACAAAACGTCCTCTTCTTCCATGCTTAAAAAGGAAGCTCTCCTGGTGGATTGCTACCATTACCCTCAATCAAGGGTTATGTTTGCAGACCCCTCCACCCAGACAGCATCTTTGCACAGACCCATCAGATCCAGGTTAGGGGCTATCCTACACAATGCCAACACCCAGCACAAAGTACAGGGGGAGTGGTCCGTTCAAGAAAGGAAGGACCACATCTACCTAAAAGAGCTAAGGGCCCTTTCCTTGGCAATACAGGCCTTTCAAGACATCCTTCTGCCACGAACCCTGAAGGTCATCAAAGACAACATGACAGTTCTGTGGTATATAAACAAACAGGGAGGAACAAGGTCTTCCCCTCTCTGCAGTCTTGCTATTCCATATCTGGTCCTTGGCAGCATCACTGCACATTCACTTGCAGGCAGTGAACATTCCATCAGAAGACAATGGGATGGTAGCTACCCAGAGCAGAACCTTGACACCCTCCCACGAATGGATGCTTCACAAGGAGGTATTTCTGTATCTAATTCACAGGTGGTGTATTCCTCAGGCAGATCTATTTGCCTCCTCCCAGAACAGACAAATGCCGCTCTTTTGCACAAGACTACCCCATCCACAAGCTTGGAAGGTGGATGCCTTCTCATTTTCATGGGAGGGAATATTCCTTTATGGCTTCCCTCCATTTCCTTTTGATTTTCAAAGTCCTCCTGAAAATACAGAAGGACAAACTAAAAATCCTGCTGGTGACTCCCTTCTGGCCAAGACAGCACTGGTTTCCCCTACTTTACCTTCTAGCCCAGGGCAATTGCCACAGGGTTACCTCACCACTTCGACCTACTCACATAAGACAGGGAATACCTTATTCATCCCCACCTTCTCAATCTCAAACTGACAGTGTGGGTGGTAGAGTTCTGATCCCCTTTAGGCACCTGTATTCAGAGGACATACTCGATGCCCTGCAGGAGGCAAGGAAACCAAGTACCAGGAGAAACTATTTATTAAAATAGAAAAGATTCTCTCTTTGGTGCCTCAAGAGAAAACAGGACTCATTTCAAGTTTCCATTCCAATGATCCTTTCTTACCTGTGTGAGTTACTACATTCAGGGCTGACTTATTCCTCAGTGAAAGTGGACTTTTCTGCTATTTCTGCTTGCCTTCCATTGACTCCACCTCTAGCTTCAAGGTTGGATGTCAAGCTGTTTCTGAAAGGAGTCCTTCACATAAGACTTCCTCGTAAGCCTATCCCTCCCCCTTGGGACCTTAACTTTGTGCTGGCACCTTTTGAGCCAACCCATTCGTCCTCTCTTAAATGCTGTACTTGGAAAACAGTATTGTTACTGGCCTTTACTTCTGCCAGGAGAGTCTCTGACATCCAAGCCCTTAAGGCTTTTCCTCCCTATCTTGTTTTTCATAAAGATAGGGTTTGTCTCAGGACTAACCCTTAAATCATGCTTAAAGTAGTCAATAAAATCTCCTTAAAGCAGACAATTAATTTACCTGTCTTTTACCCTCAGCCACAGAACTCCTCAGAAAGGACTTAGCATTCCTTGGATGTTCATAGGCAACTGAGTTTGTACTTAGTTAAGGCAAAACCCTTCAAACAGTCTGGCCAACTTTTTGTCTCTCTTTCCTTGTTGAGGCAGTGTCAAAACACACAGTTGCCTCTTGGATTTCTAAGGCTGTTGCCTTTTGCTATTCCTTTCATGGAAAGCAATTGAGTTCATCTGTCAAGGATCATTCCACCAGAGCAGCTTCCTTTTCAGCAGCTTTCTTCAAGGGTGTGGATTATGCTTCTGTTCTGGAGGCTGAAACTTGGTCTTCTGTATATACCTTTACCAAGCATTACAAATCGGATTTGATCTCCAGGACTAGAACAGGGTTTACTAGGTCTATCCTGCAGGGTCTCTCAGACTCTGCTTCCCAACCTACCTCCCATGCTACTTCCAAGAGAGCTGTGCTACTCTCCCTAAGGTGATGAATACTACAACATGAGAATAGAAGGACACAGAATAGTTGTGTAAGAACTTACCATAACCATAGATGTCCTTCTCTTCTATGTTGCAGTATTCAGTCCCACACACCTACCACTTTTTTGACCATATTATTACCTGTGTCCCTTTCCCTAACCACTGATTTTGTGTGTCTGGGAGTTTTTTTCTTGTTTTCTCTCCTCCTCTTCCTAGGGTCTGTCTGTGTGTGGCAGCCAGTTCTGAATTGGGTACGTGCAGACGTCATAGACATAGCCTACGTCAGTTAATGGCCCCTGCATGCAACGTCGCACATATCCATTTCTAAGACTTGGTATACTGGCCGGATGCCCGGTGCTGCAGGCAGCAACTCCCTAAAGTTATGAATACTGCAACATGGAAGAGAAGGATGTCTATGGTTGTGGTAAGTTCTTGCACAACTATTCTTTTTTCCAATGCCTGACCCACAAAGGAGGACTGGGATCTGGAAAAGAGAGAGAGAAGAGGTTGAGAAGTCATAGGTTTCAACATGGTATACAAGGATGCTGTATTGCTAACCATCTCTAAGGCTGTAAACTCATTTTCTTGTGAAAAGGTGGCAAAATATTGTATACTGCTGTTTCTGGCTCCTGTTCTGGTTTACAGAGATTATGTAGGAGTTTAACTGAGGATGACTGATCAAGATTTTGCTTCATTCAGCTTATAAACAGCTACCACTTTGCGACTTGAAGTATCAGAATTTTTGGTGCTTCCAGCTTGCATATGTCATGTTTCATAATGGACTCTGTAAAGTATTGACACAAAGGTGGTCCTCCTCCTTTTTCTATACATGCTCTGCTAAGCTAGTTCTGAGACTATCTATGAACGACTTCAAGATTTTTAACATGTTTCTACAGGAAAGATCATCTAGACAAGAGCTACAAGGAAGGGAAACATCATTATCCTTACATACTTATGAAATAATGGACTGGTTCCTCAGACTAAACAGCAGAAGCCAAAGCAGTGGGAATTTCTAACCTCCCCTTTTCCAGCAGGGGCACAAATGTAAAAAGTACATGGGTTGAAGTGTGCAACAAGCAGGTGTGTTTCTCATGCTCTGTGAGTTAACTGTAGCAATATGATTTTTGCACTCAGACTTAGCCTTGTCCATCCTGGATTCACTGATTTTTCTTCATAAAGTTGCACCCATTTAAGGCTACATACATTATTAAGTAACTGCATCATGTTCATATAAAGAGGAACGTGCGTGGGTGTGGGTGGGTCTACTTCAGTAAACAGAAATACCACTTAACTGAAATTCAGATAACCGAGACAAAAAGGCCGACACCATGAGAACACTGACTTCCCGGAACACCGACTCACCACTCCAGGTGAGTAAATGCTTGGCCATCCTGTTGAACTTTGCCCCTTACCCTGCGGTAGTGCAATCTCTTAGTTGGTATATTTAGTTGGGGGCGAGGCAGCCCCCCCCACATAGAGGATATGTGTGTGTGTGTGTGTGTGTATGTACACACACACAATATATATAGATAGATGTATATGTGTTTATATATATATATATATATATATATATATATATATATATATGTGTGTGGGTCTACTACCGTAGATCGAAATTACACTATTTCGAAATACGATAATAGTGTCCCACTAACACAAAAGGGCACTTCAACGAAAGTGCACTTTCACGAAAGTCACTAAGTCGAACGGGACATTTCCTGCACTGTGGTGAGGTAGTGATGGACCTTAGGGTTAGGGCTTGGGTTAAGGACAGTGGATAGGTTAGGGCTTGGGTTAAGGACAGTGGATAGATAGTAGGGCTATCCACTTTCCTTAACCCAAGCCCTAACCCTAAGGTCCGTGACTACCACACCACAGTACAGGAAATAGGTCCGTAACTACTGCTCAGTGGAGGAAATACAATTTCTTGCAAAGTGGTGCGGTAGTCACAGACCTTAGGGCTAGGGCTTAGTTAAGGATAGTGGATAGCCCTACTAGCTATCCACTCTTCATAACCCAAGCCCTAAACCTTCGTTCTAGTGACTTTCGCGAAAGTGCACTTTCGTTGAAGTGCACTTTCACGTTAGTGGGACACTACTATCGTATTTCAAAACAGTACAATTTCGATCTACGGTAGTAGACCCACATATATATCTACATATATATATATATATATATATATATATATATATATATATATAGATTCACTTCATAATCTCAAAATACTGAAGTATCAAATTTCAGTATCTCGAGACCATGAAGCTGAAAATCCACATCACCGGAACCGCAAAAACACAAAGCACACACTACACAACACATACAAACACCCATACTTCCCGACACTCTAAAAAAAGCAACACACACACACAACTTAACTTAAACACACCTACCCTTACTATATGCAGGGGGCAAGCCCCCCTGCACCCCCTACTAATATATACTAACTCCGAGGTCACACTACACTCCATAACACAGACAATCCAGCACCACACGTTCCACACCCCCCCTGCACAAACACAACACATATACACAAACACCACCACTCCCAACACTAACATGCACACATTCTTACCTACTTACCCTGACCCACACCTAAAACTCCCCAACACACTCAAAAATACACAATCCTCCCCAAAACCCTAACAAACCCAACACTTACCTAGCGTGCTATCCGTACCACGGGTTTAACATTTCAGATTCGACATTTCTGAGTTTGCGATTTCTGTCCGTTCGACTTTATGGTCTCGAGATACTGAAATTCGATATTTCAGTATTTTGAGATTATAAAGTGTTTCTATATATATATATATATATATATATATATATATATATATATACACACACACACACACACACACACACACACACACACACACACTCACACACATAGATGTATGTATGTGTGTGTGTGTGTGTGTGTGTATATATATATATATATATATATATATATATATATATATATATATATATATATATATGCGTATACACACATATCTATATACACACATATCTACATACACACAGTGGATATAAAAAGTTTACACATCCTTGTTAAAATGCCATGTTTTTGTGATATAAAAAAATGAGACCACAATAAATCATTTCAAAACTTTTCCCACTTTTAATGTGACCTATAATCTGTACAATTCAACGGAAAAACAAATCTGTTAGGGGAAAAAATATAAAAAATGAAAAACGTACAAAAAGCTGGTTGCATAAGTGTGCACACCCTTAAACTAATACTTTATTGAAGCACCTTTTGATTTAATTACAGCATTCAGTCTTTATGGGTAGGAGTCTGTCAGCATGGCACATCTTGACTTGGCAATATTTGCCCACTCTTCCTTGCAAAAGCACTCCAAATCTGTCAGATTGCAAGGGCATTTCTTGTGCACAACCCTCTTCTGGTCACCCCACACATTTTCTATTGGATTTAGGTCTGGAGTCTGGCTGGGCCATTCCAAAACTTTAATTTTCTTCTGGTAAAGCCATTCTTTTGTTGATTTTGATGTATGCTTAGGGTCATTGTTGTGTAGAAAGGTGAAATTCCTCTTCGTCTTCAGCTTTCTAGCAGATGCCTGAAGGTATTGGGCCATAAGTGACTGGTATTTGGAATTATTCATAATTCCCCCCACCTTTACTAAAGCCCCAGTTCCAGCTGAAGAAAAGCTACCCCAAAGCATGATACTGCCACCACCATGCTTCACCGTGGGGATGGTGTCCTTTTGGGGATGTGAAGTGTTGTTTTTGCAACAAATGTACGTTTTGGAATTGTGGCCAAAACGTTCAACCTTGGTCTCATCAGACCAGAACACGTTTTCCCACATGCTTTTAGGAGACTTGATGTATTGTTTTGCAAATTTTAGCCGGGCCTGGATATTTTTCTGTGTAAGAAAAGGCTTCCGTCTTGCAACTCTACCCCATAGTCCAGACATATAGAGAATACGGGAGATTGTTGTCACATGTAGTACACAACCAGTACTTGCCAGTAATTCCTGCAGCTCCTTCAGTGTTGCTGTAGGTCTATTGGCAGCCTCCCTGACAAGTTTTCATTTGGTCTTTTTGTCAGTTTTGGAGGGACGTCCAGTTCATTGCAACATCACTGTTGTCCCATATTTTCTCCACTTTTTAATGATGGTCTTCACTGTGTTCCATGTTATATCCAATGCTGTGAAAAATTTTTTGTACCCTTCTCCTGAGTGATACCTTTCAACAGTGAGATCCTTTTGATGCTTTGTAAGCTCTCTGCAAACCAGGGCTTTTGCTGTAGCAGGCAACTGAGTAAATGTTAGGAAAATCCTACTAGGATAGCTGAACTTTATTTGGGCTTAATCAGAGTCTCTTTAATTGATGGCAGGTGTGTACCCAAGAAGTCTGAATGCTGTAATTAAATCAAAAGGTGTTTCAGCAAAGTATTAGTTTAAGGGTGTGCACACTTATGCAACCAGCTTATTGTACATTTTTTATTTTTTATATTTTTCCCCTAACAGATTTGTTTGTTTTTCAACTGAATTGTACAGGTTGTAGGTCACATTAAAGGTAGGAAAAGTTTTGAAATGATTTATTGTGGTCTCATTTTTTTATATCACAAAAACCTGGCATTTTAACAGGGGTGTGTACACTTTTTATATTGTGTGTGTGTGTGTGTGTGTGTGTGTGTGTGTGTGTGTGTGTGTGTGTGTGTGTGTATATATATATATATATATATATATATATATATATATATACTGATAAAATCCAACTCACTGAAGAAGGAAAACCAAAAATTTAGACTAATGAGACTTCTGCTATAACTAGAGGAGAAGGAAACACTCAAATACGGAACTGATATTTAGTGCTTTCACTCATTTAATGATAATTAGAGCTTCATCAGAACAATGATAAGAAAAATGTCTACAGACTGCTATAAATAGCATTAAATAGCATTAAACAAAGAAAAACAAGGGGCGTGTTAAATGCACCAGCCTATGAGATGGCTTAAAAGAAAAAGTGAAGAGATAGACAAGCAATGTAACAGCTGTGTCAACAAAAACCCAAAATGATAGATTTAAAAACAAACTGGGAGTGGTTAGGAAAGCCAACGTAGGGCGCATTTAACATTTAGAGATTCATTGAGTCCTGGACTATTTTCAGCATTAAGTAGCAGCTGCCACCTAAGTTCTTTCAATTCAAGCAAAGTTTCACAATCACCAAAGTATCGCTGGATCTGTTCAAGAACGAAAAAAAGAAACTTGTTAAAACCAATGCAATTGAGTTTGTGCCTGCCTAGTGCATTGCTGGAGTCTCCTTTTCTGATGGCAGCTAGGTGTTCCTTCATTCTATTAGACAGTTTGCTAATGGTTTTGCCGACATAGAAACTGTGACATGTGCTGCAAACTGCGGCATAAACTAGGAACTTGGACTGACAATTGTAATGTTTTTTTAAAATGTACTGTGATGTTACAATGTTGGAATCTGTAAAGTGTGCCTGTAAGAATGTAGGGACAGGTAACACACTTGATGCAAGGGAACATTCCTTTAGGGTTGTCAATATGATCCGGGTTCAAGGTGTACTGTGGTTCACTTTTTTCAAAGGATGAGTTAAGCGTTCTGGTTTTTTTGAAAGTGAACAAAGGTTTATTACCCAACACTTGTTTAGCGTTACTATTGGTTTGAATGATGTTCCAATTTTTGTAGATGATATCTCGGATGGCTGGGAGGTCCCAACTAATAGGTAAAGGGAAACTGCAAGTTCTGTTACTGTTATAAGGGATTCTGGTGTTAGGAGTAAAACCGTGCAACAGTTTTGGTTTGAAATTGTTGTGTCTTGCTGCTATCTCCGTGAATATATTATGTACCAGTTGTTCAGGGTACTTCCTGGCAATGAACATTTGAGACAGAAAAATGTATTCTGCTCTAAAAACATCATCGTCACTGACAAGTCTTGACACTCTGATAAATTGCCCCTTTACAACGTTTTTCTTCATGAAGAAGGGGTGAACACTTTGGAAGCTTAAAAAGTTGTTCCTGTAAGTTTCCTTACAGAAGATGTTAGAGGTGAGAGATCCAGAATTAAGGTCAATGGAAATGGTGGTATCTAAAAAGTTGATGCGGGTGCCAATACCAGAAATCTCGAAACTTGGGTAAGGGATGCTGCTCCTGAGTGCATCAGTGAAATCATTTAATTCATGTAGGGGTCCTTCCCAAATGAAAAAGATGTCATCAATATAACGTCTGTATAGTCGAACTTTGTTAAATAAAGGAAGTTGAGTGAGTGACATCTTTTCCCAATTGCTGAGCACTAAATTGGCGAAAGGCAGGGGACACTTTAGATCCCATCGCTGCCCCTTTTACTTGCTGATAGATGACGTTGTTGAAATGGAAAAAGTTGTTAATCAGAACTGTGGAGGTAAGGGTGAGTAGCATTTCAATCATGTTGTGGCTAAAATCTGTGTTGTTGGTAAGAAATTCCTCTAATGCTTGTAAACCTTCATAGTGCGGTATGTTGGTGTAGAGCGCTGTAATATCGAGAGTAACCAGTTGGCATTTGGAAAAGTCAAGCTGCAATTTGTGCAGATTGTCAAGAAAGTCCCAGGAATCTTTAATGTAAAACTCAGTGGCCTGTACTAATGGGTTAAATATGTTATCAAGGAACTCATAAATTCTTTCATTTTCAGTTTCTCGATATTACAGCGCTGTACACCAACATACGGCACTATGAAGGTTTACAAGCATTAGAGGAATTTCTTACCAACAGCACAGATTTTAGCCACAACATGATTGAAATGCTAATCGCCCTTACCTCCACAGTTCTGACTCACAACTTTTTCAATTTCAACAACATCATCTATCAGCAAGTAAAAGGGGTAGCGATGGGATCTAAAGTGTCCCCTGCCTTCGCCAATTTAGTGCTCAGCAATTGGGAAAAGATGTCACTCACTCAACTTCCTTTATTTAACAAAGTTCGACTATACAGGCGTTATATTGATGACATCTTTTTCGTTTGGGAAGGACCCCTACATGAATTAAATGATTTCATTGATGCACTCAGGAGCAGCATCCCTTACCTAAGTTTCGAGATTTCTGGTAGTGGCACCTGCGTCAACTTTTTAGATACCACCATTTCCATTGACCTTAATTCTGGATCTCTCACCTCTAACATCTTCTGTAAGGAAACTTACAGGAACAACTTTTTAAGCTTCCAAAGTGTTCACCCCTTCTTGATGAAGAAAAACGTTGTAAAGGGACAATTTATCAGAGTGTCAAGACTTGTCAGTGACGATATATTTAGAGCAGAATGCATTTTTCTGTCTCACATGTTCATTGCCAGGAAGTACCCTGAACAACTGGTACATAATATATTCATGGAGCTAGCAGCAAGAAGATACAACAATTTCAAACCAATACTGTTGCACGGTTTTACTCCTAACACCAGAATCCCTTATAACAGTAACAGAACTTGCAGTTTCCCTTTACCTATTAGTCGGGACCTCCCAGCCATCAGAGATATCATCCACAAAAATTGGAACATCATTCAAGCCAATAGTAATGCTAAACAAGTGTTGGGTAATAAACCTTTGTTCACTTTCAAAAAAACCAGGACGCTTAAATCATCCTTTGAAAAAAGTGAACCACAGTACACCTTGAACCCGGATCATATTGACGACCCTAAATGAATGTTCCCTCGCAAAAAGTGTGTTACATGTCCCTACATTCTTACAGGCACACTTTACAGATTCCAACATTGTAACATCACAGTACATTTTAAAAAACATTACAATTGTCAGCCCAAGTTCCTAGTTTATGCCGCAGTTTCAGCACATGCCACAGTTTCTATGTCGGCAAAACCATTAGAAAACTGTCTTGATAGAATGAAGGAACACCTAGCTGCCATCAGAAAAGGAGACTCCAGCAATGCACTAGGCAGGCACAAACTCAATTGCATTGGTTTTAACAAGTTCCTTTTTTTCGTTCTTGAACAGATCCAGCAATACTTTGGTGATTGTGAAACTTTGCTTGAATTGAAAGAACTTAGGTGGCAGCTACTACTTAATGCTGAAAATAGTCCAGGACTCAATGAATCTCTAAATGTTAAATGCGCCGTACGTTGGCTTTCCTAACCACTCCCAGTTTGTATTTAACCCTATCATTTTGGGGTTTTGTTGACACAGCTGTTACATTGCTTGTCTGTCTCTTAACTTTTTCTTTTAAGCCATCTCATAGGCTGGTGCATTTAACACGCCCCTTGTTTTTCTTGGTTTAATACTATTTATAGCAGTCTGTAGACATTTTTCTTATCATTGTTCTGATGAAGCTCTAATTATCATTAAATGAGTGAAAGCGCTAAATATCAGTTCCGTATTTGAGTTTTTCCTTCTCTAGTTATAGCAGAAGTCTCATTAGTCTAGATATATATATATATATATATATATATATATATATATATATATGTAGACATAGATGTATATGTGTGTGTATGTGTGTGTGTGTGTACATATATATGTATATATGTATATATATATATGTATATATATATATATATATATATATATATATATATATATATGGGTCTACTTCGCATGATGAAACTTTTAAATGTTTGACTTTCATATGGCTGTGACCATGTGATCGAACATTTAAAAGTTCTAACATGTAAAAAAAATAAAATAAAATAAACGTTTCTAGCAGGGGAGCAAGCCCCCTTGCACCCCCCACACCCCCCGCTGTTTAAATATACTAACTCCGAGATCGCGTCTCCATTCAGACCATTCAAACTTTTAAAAGTTTGGTCATCTGAAGGGGCCCCATATATATATATATATATATATATATATATATATATATATATATATATATATATATATATATATATATATATATATATATATATACATATACATATATGTAAATTTATATATATATATATATATATATATATATATAGAGATATGTAAATATATAATATATAGTTATATATATATATCTATATATATATATATGCATATACATATATGTATATATATATATATACAAACATGTAATATATATATATATATATGTAAATATATAATATATATATATATATATATGTAAATATATAAATATATATATGTAAATATATATATATGTATGTATAAATATAAAATATGTATATGTAAAAAATATATATATATATATATATATATATATATATGTAAATATATAATATATATATATATATATATGTAAATATATAAATATATATATGTAAATATATATATATGTATGTATAAATATAAAATATGTATATGTAAAAAAAATATATATATATATATATATATATATATATATATATATATATATATATATATATGGGTCTAGGACTGTTCACTGAAAGTCAAATTACTGTGCACAAATCACTGAAAGCTCAGTCCACTGAAAACACAATTCACTGAAACACATTTCACTGAAAGTTATATATAGCCTTTTCCCCAATGTAGTGTGACCCTGGAGTTAGTATATATAGTAAAGGAGGGGTGTGGGGTTACTGCCCCCCACATAGTTTGGATATATATTATGTTCAGAAAAGAGTAATTTATTGGAATTGCAAGTATCCATGTATATAGTTCAAAATAGGTGAGGGCGTTGCCCCCCACACCCCCCCTTACCATATATATATATATATATATATATATATATATATATATATATATATATATATATATATATATACTAACTCCAGGTTTTCACTACAGTGGGGAAAAGGCCATATATAACTTTCAGTGAAATGTGTTTTCAGTGAATTGAACTTTCAGTGAATTGTGCACAGTCAAATGTGTTTCAGTAAAATGTGCTTTCAGTGAATAGTCCCATATATATATATATATATATATATATATATATATATATATATATATATATGTAATCTAGATATATATGTAATCTAGATATATATTTATATATATTTTATTTATATATATATATATATATATATATATATATATATATATATATATTTTATATGTATATATATATATATATATATATATATATATATATTTTTTATTATATATATATATATATATTTATATATGTTTATGTATTTATGTGTAAATATATATATATATATTTATATATTTATATATATATTTGTTTATATGTTTATATATATATATATATATATATATATATATATATGTTTATATATATATATATATATGTTTATATATATATATATATATATGTATATATGTTTATATATATATATGTATATATGTATATATGTTTATATATATATATGTATATATGTATATATATATATATATATATATATATATATATATGTATATATGTGTATATATATATGTATATATTTAGTTTTATATATATATATATATATATATATATATATATATGGTTAAACTTCAAAACATCTAAAACTCATAACATCTAAATTCAAAACATCAAGACCATAACATCGATAACCCAAAACAAAACATCTAAAATGCATAACATCGAAAAACCAAAACACTGAAACTTTGCATCACAACATCAAACACTACAAATCACATGAAAATAACATCCCCTCCACCTATAACAACACCAAACTAACAAACCGACTTTTAACGCTGTTTCTGCAGGGGGCTGTGCCCCCCACACCCCCTGTAAATGTACCAACTCCAAGATCGTACTACAGTAGGAAAAAGTTAATTTCCTAACCCCACTGTATCACAATCACCATAAAGAATGTACACATAATGTCGATATCACTTACCTGTGTGGCTTAAAAACCACATACAGAGTGGCACAATAAACAATATATAAATAATATAAATTTTTACACTATATAAATAGTAACTACCATATCTCATAGTGATACCACAAGAGTAACTGATTAAACAATAACATTTACACGTTTGATGATGCACTATTCCATATTATACATTTTTGATGTTATGAGTTTTAGATGTTTTGGGTTTTCGATGTTATGGACTCGATGTTTTGAATTTAGATGTTATGAGTTTTAGATATTTTGAAGTGTAACCATATAAATATATATATATATATATATATATATATATATATATATATATTATGTATACACACACAGACACACACACACATAGACACATAAAAGTAAGATAGCTGCAGCCACTTCGTTTAATATGTGGTGCTGCCCCTTTAAGACCGTACATAATCCATAATGCATTGCATTTGTAAGTCATAGATACTCAGTAGGATGTGAGATGCCGAAGTGTCAAATTTGTTTAAGTTAAGCTGCCATATTGTTAAAAATAAAAGTTATATGTTTTCTAAGTCAAGTAGTATATCCTGACATTTTTAACTCAACCAACAAATTAATTAACCACTGGTTCATGTTCTTTCAGACCTTGTGTCTGAAGTACTTCTGTTTACAAAAAATAAAGTGCTCCGTTTTTGACTTTATCTCATTATTTTCAGAGCCTGGTACTATTATTTTTGCTATGCAAATGTTAATAAGTGTGCTGAGATGGAGCCTGACAGAGTTAAACTGGGGACTTGAAAAAAGTGAAGCCAGCAAGGTGTTAACTGAGGACTTGAAAAAAGTGAAGCCAGCAAGGTGTTAGCTTCAGGCATTTTTCCATAAATGTTTATTCCACACTCACTTGGACAGATACTTCCAGTATTCATATGGTTATCAGAAGCCTGTAGGCAGAAATACAGACTCTGTTTTAGGAAGACAAGTCTCACCCTTCTCAGTCTAGGTCATCAAACCCTGCCAGACTCAAGGGAGGGTTAAAAACGGTCTGCAGTCCTGAGTTTCAACCATAAAATGTGGCCCATATGATGCAAGAAGATGTTCTGTATCATTTAAGTTTTAAGCACACTTTGGGTAAATGAGGAAATGGTTGATTTATAAACCCGGGTACATAGCCCCACCAAGTTGAAAGCCAATCATGCACTTCCTCTTGGTCGCATATCTACTGAAGCAAAAAATGGGTCCTGGTTTGAGCTATCCTTATCTGAGATTAAATTAGAATTCCTGGATGGATAATTTTGAAAGGGCTTATTTCCATGAGGGTACAACTGAGACATGCCCTCCACTGTTTGACTTTTTGATGGTGCTCCAGTAACAATTTAACTTTGGTACAT
>NC_056736.1:388624753-388676104 GCF_019279795.1 Protopterus annectens
CTCCATCTCCCACCTAATAAATTTAAATATGTTAGTGTCTACTTTAAGCCAGTATGTTTCTTTTTATCTTGTTTGGATGGAAATTAAGCTTTCATTCAGATTCAGAGCATCTTACTCATTCTGTGACCTACAGTCTTCTACTACCAGACCTGTGTTTATCATTGGAATATCCCTGCCTGACAGAATGCATTCTTCCCCTCATTCATAGATATTGCAGTG
Source organism: Protopterus annectens (assembly GCF_019279795.1). Classification (NCBI taxonomy): domain Eukaryota; kingdom Metazoa; phylum Chordata; order Ceratodontiformes; family Protopteridae; genus Protopterus; species Protopterus annectens. Next base: position 388,624,973 of record NC_056736.1, read on the forward strand.
CCATTTAGTCATATGGCCATTTATGCTTTACAGTACTCTCCCTCAGGTCACACCTTTTTCTGTAGGATGGCCATATTAGTCAAGACTGGAGTAAATTTGCAGATACCCATCCAGTCATCTAGGTTGTATTTAGGCTTTAATGGAAAATCTCACTCAAGGCTCTGTCATAGACTGTTGTAAGAGAAATATTAGTTTGTTTTTCATTGTACTGCTTTCTTTTATTTTGTATTGTTTTTTGAGTATTTTCATTGCAGTGTGTTTTTTATGTGCATTCTTTTTTTCCATTGTGTGTTTAAATTAGGGGAAAAAAGCATGTTGCTTGTGACTTCTGAGTCACAGAAATTAGAACAGGTCACTTAAGGTTAATTACCTGTAAACCGAAGGAGGAGAGCTAGGAACTGGACCATTTTATTTAATGGAGGAAAAGAAAACATTTCAAGGCTGTACTGGAAAAGCTTACTCAGACTTAGCTGTATATTGCTGTGAGGGAAAGCTGGGCTTGTTTTTCCTTGTATTGCTTTCTTGTATTTTGTGGTTTATTTTCATTTCATTGTGTTTTAACTGCATCTTTTCTATTCCATATTTAATCTGGTAAAGAAACCAAAACCTTGACTCACAGAAATTAGACTTTTTCATTCCCTTTAACCCTGCTGCTGTTATATTCTTATACTTTCATTGTCAGCCCCTTATGTTAATTTGACCACATAAATACTTCCTTCTCCTCTTTCATTGGCTGTCGTCAGTAAGCACAAAATTATTAAACTATTAATTATTAAACTATTGCTTTTTTACCCCTCTGCAACTACTCCTTTAGGTAAAGAACCTCTGAATGCGGACAACACGTTCCATGTGGAATCTATAAATGGTACCATCATATCCCCGGTCTCTCATACCAAACTATTAGGTGTGACTATAGATAACAAGCTTAAATTTGATATACACATTAACCAAACCATTAAATCCGTGAACAAGAAACTTGGATCTATGTACAGAATAAAAAATTTCCTAACCCCTCATACTAAACTAACCATTGCTCGCACTCACCTCCTTTCCACCCTCCTTTATGCCTCACCAATACTGTCGTTCCTCAACAAGTGGGAACTCAATAAACTATCTGTTGCCTATAATCATATAGCTAGATTTATAACAGGAACACCCTATCGTACTCACCACTGCCTCAACCTAAATAACCTCGGATGGCTCGAACTCCCAACCTTCTCAAACTCAAACAACTTACTGAGGCTTTCAAAATAATCAACCAACGGACAGAACCCCTCTCTGAGCAATATCCTTACCCCTACTCTAACCTAAAATCACTCAGGTCAGCTAATAGTGTTCAGGTTCTAACCATTAAATCTAATAACTCTGGAGGTGATGCTCTCTATGCCAATTCCATTGGAAAGCTATGGAACTCTCTACCCAATAGCCTCAGACTAATGACCTCGATTAATCAATTCAAAACTCACCTCAAAATATTTCTTAAGTCCCACTGGTTATGCCCATGTCCTAAACCAGACTAGCCGCTGCAGTACTTACCCTGTATCAGAGATCAACCCTCCCTGTGACTTCAATTGGTCGCCGACCTAGTATTTATCTGTATAATATTACTGATTGTTATTTTATAAATATGTTATTCTAATGGCTTTCACTGTGTATGTATTTTATGCCAATCTATACCATTTGTAAATGTATCCTGTATTGTCTTATCTGTGGAGCTTTTCTCCCCGGGCCTCTACTGAAAATGGACATGTATCCAGCTAGACTAGCCCGGTCAACAAATGTAAAATAAATAAAATAAATAAAATAAATAAATAAAATAAGCACAAAATTATCTTTTTGTGAAGTCACTCCCCTTGAGCTATTTCAAAATTTCATTTGAAATATTAAATTGAATTTTCAATTCAGTACAATATTTGAAAAACATGGAGACCGTCCTCTTTCAGCAGCCCACTATTGGTAAGCATCATACATGCACAACACCACATCAGTTAACATCACAGTACTAGACCCATAACATAGGCTGAACCTATAAAGAAAAATTTACCAAGGCCTCCTAGAACCCACTGTAAGATAATAGCCTCCAGCACACAAGACAATACCTACTCCTTATCTACTCACACATACTGCAGATCCACAGAATTCATCTAAGAGTTATTAGGGAAGCAGGCCTAAACCCATAAGGCCCACTAAGTCTGCTTTCATGCATAGAAATGTTTTCATCAGGTGACTCTATAGTCAGGCATACAGACTCCACACTCACCAAACTAGAGAAGAACAGGGTGACTATAAGCTTCTTACCTTGTGTCAAGATCTGTAATGTTATATGGGCCATAAGGTCCCTTAAGCCATACACATGACAGTGACCTATTGGTGGCCCATGTGGGAGTGAATGACCTGAAGCACTCCACCCAAAGAAACTAGCCGAGAGATATTCTGGAACGTACTGTGTGTATGTTAGAGGCAGGAAAAACACTGGGCTTGCCTTTACCAAAAATGATGCCTAGTTACAAAGAGAAAATAATTGGCTTTAACAATTGGCTAAGTAGTTGGTGTCATTCTAAGGGAATCCAGTATGTGTCAGCCTGGGATGATATAGTATATAAAGCTTCTGTTTTGCCAGGATTGGCTTACACATGTCGTACAGCCTAGTACCTACCTATGAACCTATACATGGGCTTCCACATACTAACTAAGGCTTTTGCTGCCCCCAGAGTGCACTTGTAGGCAGAGTCCCCTTACTAGACATTCCTGTAGAAAACTTATACTCATATTTGGACAGCATCACTGTGGCACTTCTCAGTACTAGGAATTCAAATAGAAAGGTGCCAGAAACTGAGTCCTACTGCAACTCCGACACATTCAGATTTGTGTAGTTATGGAGACATGATTTCAGTGCAATGACAGCACTCCTTCTATACCAGGATTTAGTCCCTGTCATGCCTTCAGACCTTTGAGTAACTGTAGGCGGGCATCTGTATTTATTAGAAACATCAATTTTCTGACATCAAATTTCCCATGATCCTAAGTTGAAGATCCAAATCACCCTTAACAAATCAATTTATTACTTCATTGCTAGATGTAGATCCCCATTAGTGTCACCCAAAGATCACAGAAATTACCTCAGCACCATTCAAACATTAAATATCAGATCAATAGCTTCTTACTAGGGGACTTCACTTACCCAAGTATTGATTGGCATATGTAGACCTCTAAAAATTTGTTATGCTTAGCATTTCTTAGACTTCATTAATACCAGTACACTCAAGCAAATTGTGAAACTACTATTAGAAGCTCTAATATCCTTGGCCTTGTCCTTGCACCCTATCCACCATCTCTTCATTAGTGGTTAAGCCTGACCACAAATTATTATTTATTATTTAACATTTGTTAACCAGAAAAATCTGACTTGGAACTAAGCCAATTTTCAGCGGAGGCCTGGGGAGAAATGCTGCAGATGCATATCTTTGTAACGTTGGAGGAAACAGGAGCACCTGGAGGAAACCCACACAAACGCAGGGAGGACATGCAGACTCCGCACAAAAGGCATCCCACCTGAGAATCGAACCAGAGAACCTCTTGCTGTGAGATAACAACACTACCACTGCACTGTCCAAAATTAGTCATTTTCTCTTTCAGGCCTAGTGGCATCACCCCACCACCAAATGAGGGCACCTTTAGGGACTTCTCCAAGGCAAACCCACTTCAGCTTGTTGACGACTTATGCAAAATTCCTTCCAATCCCTTGTAACTGGACCCAACTGAGAGGGTTGCCACATTCACCTCTGATTTTTACCATCATCTGAAAAGTTACATAGAAAATTAATTTCCCATGTGCCCTAAGTATAACAGTAAATTAAGGAGTAAACCTCTGTGGTGGAACTCCTGTATTTATAGACTGTACAACAAAATAAGGAAAACAATGAAAAGTTGCATGATGTCCTCATTTCCCTACCTCAAGACTAAACTGAAACATGCTTAAATACACTTTTGGAAAACGTAAAGCAGAGTATGAACTTAAGGTTGCTGCAGATTCTAAAAGAAACTACAAATTATGCCTCACTTGTGTCAGAAATTAACGAATAGTGTCCAACAGTACATGGAGCTCATCCATAATAATGTCGCTCATTTTGACCCCAAGGATATAGTTAATATGCAAGTAATAAAAATAATGTTAACTTTACACCTGTTACCCACATTGTTGTCTCTGCTATTGCTAAGAGTTTAGTTTCCCCTGAAATTACATTGGAACAAGTATTATATTTCCTGAAGAGACTTCCAAAATGGCCACACACTGAGTAACAGCTTAATTCTAGCTCTCCCATTGTGAAAAAAGAAACTTAGCAGAGAAAGCCATTGGATTTATACGTTTGAGTTAATTTCAGTAACTGGCTAGTAAGTGCACTGCCTGGCTGACAGGAAGAAAGAAATATAGAGGACCTGAAGGAAAATCAGCATCAAAATGTAAGGAAAATGACTGGGAAAAATACTGCAGTTGTTCAGTAAAAAGCAGTGCAAGCTTCAGACATGACTTCCAGTAACCTAGAGAAAGGTACAATACAAATGCACACAGACCTGACTAAAATAAACAAAACGCTGATGTAGTATATTAGCTTAAACAACAAAAGGCTGGAAAAAATGGAAGAAGTTTTAAACAGATATTTAGATGAGGTGATAAAACTGCAAAAATCAGAGGTCAAAGTGAAGAAAGGATTGGCTCTGTATGAGACTGCAGAAGAAGAGATGTTTCAAAAAGTAACAGAATTAGAGGACAGAGCACGTAGGGCAAACTTGAGATTTCTTGCTGTACCAGAGAAGCTGGAAGGAACAGACTGTATTAATTTTATGAAAGCACAAATAAGCAAATGGACTGGTGTTCTGGAGCAGGAGTTGTTAATTGAAAAAGCACATAGTGTATGTTCCAAACCTGGCTATAAGAAAGCAACCTAGACCTTTAATAGTAAAGATGCAATGCTACCAGCCGGAGCTGATTCTGACAGAACTGTGGCCGGAGGACAAAGTACTAAAAGTGGAAGACAGCAGAATGTTTGTGGAGAATGATTACTCATTGCACTTCAGGCAGAAGAGGAGTACATTTATACCACTGTTCAGGGAATGGCAAGAAGCAGGCATGAGATTCAAATTGCTGTACCCAGCTAACTTCGAAATATTTTTCTCTGGAAGGACAAAATCTTTTTTGATGCAGTGCATACCAAGGAGGAAATACAAAAGCTTGTCTAACAAAAAGTGAGCTGTGAAACAGAAGGAGATTCTGCTTCTTGTTATTTTGGTAATAAAGGCCACAGAAAGACTGTGCCAGTGAAATATTTTCCAGTATTTCAGCGGAAAACACTTGAGAGAAGAAAAGCATAAGAGTCAACTAGAAGAACTGAGAGTATGTTGGAAATGAAGCAGAGACAGAATTTGAGAGAGGGAGATGAACAGGAATAAAACCAGTAACTTGGAAATTGACACATGTGGGATTGCAAAGCAATAGTTTTATTTGTGAAACATGACAGAACAAGAAAATCTGGAAATATTGGAGTATTTTGGATTTTGTTAAACTTGTAGGGGACTCAAAGCCATATGCCCTACTTCGTGTCATTAATGGTTGGAATATAATTAGGAGAGAGGAAGAGAAGGGAGAAAGTTAACTAAGTAAAACATTTTTTTTTCTTAATGGAACTGTTTTTTAGCGCATGACTTTCTTTGCATGCTGTAAAATAAGGTTTTCTCAGTTATTTTAAGTGTATTGGGGATACAAATGTGAACAGGTGCTCCTTTTTTCTTATCTCCCTTCTCTCTTTCTCCCTGTAAAGTTTTAAGAAATATATGCACTGTGATGTAAAAAAAAATATGTTTAAAAGTGCATGACAAAGAAAAATTAATATGCTTTTTCTTATTCTTGCATGGGGGAATAACTGGATTAAGGCCCTTAGCTTGATCAAGTAACAAGTTTTAAGAGAAAGCAAGTAAATGAAAAAGAATATTGAATATTGTAAGGCTTTTTACTAGCAGATAAGTTTGCTTAGTAGCAATTTTCTTTCTGGTCCTCATGTCTCCAGGAGACAATCTGATAAAAAGAAATGGCTAGGAGATCATGTTCTCTGAATGCATTCAAGTGTTTACATAGCTGAGAGACCTATGAAGATCAGACAAAAACAGACAGTTAGTAGAAGCACAGGCTATATCATGCATCTTAGCAAGGTTAACCTTTCTTTTAGGTTAACACAGGCCTGTGAGTATGGTTGCCAGTTTAGACCACTTGTTCCTATTAGCTGGTAAAACTTCAGTACTTGAAGATGTACATTGTTTTATGTGTTATTAACTTAATATGTTTTGAGGGGTATTAGGGGTGTTTTGTTTGTCTGAGAGCTTTCAGTAAAACAAAACATTTTGTAAGATGTGACATAGGCTGAAATGGATTTGACAAGAAAAAACTGTATAAAAGGTCAACTTGTCAAACAGTATATGCATGTAACACAAAAGCTGTTATACATAAAAGGTAGGATTAATAACTTTTTAATACAGTAATGCTTTCTGTGATATCTTTAAATGCCAGTGGTCTCACAGATACATACATCAGACAAAGAATAGTGAACTATGTTAAAAAAGGTAGAGTGCAAATAGCTATGCTACAGGAGACACACCAGGAAAGAACTGAACATGTGAAGTTGATAAAAAAAGGTTTTCAGGATGGTTATTCAGCAGAATACCTGGTACAAAGGAAAAGAGGACTACCTGTATTAATTGCAAGAGGAGCTTTGGTAGTGATAGAGGATAAAAAAGGTAATAAGGGTAGATTTGTAGTACTAAGGGGTTACTGGCAAGGGAGGAAGATACACCGGCATGTGTTTATATTCCATCTAAAACTGCTGTAATGGAGCTTAAAAAACTATAGAAGAAATAATCAGGTTTCAGCAAAGAATAGTACTTATAGGTGGGAACTGGAATTTGATTTTCAACAGTGAGGATGTGCCTGGGGGGCTCAGAAGTGAAAATATAACAATGGTGGATAGAGTTTTGAAGAAATTTGTGAAAATGTTTGGTATGGAAGATGTGAATTCAGTGCTAGGAGTTTGGAGTGAATTTGCATATTATTCCCCAAGATACAAAAACTGGCCTAGGCTAGACAGAATTTACATTTCACAAGAACATGTGTATTTAATTGAACGTCTTAATACGCACCCAGTAACTGTTTCAGATCATGCGCCAATAATAACTAAAATAAAAACACAGGGTAATGAAACAAAAATGAGACACAGGAGCTTTCCTATCTTTTGAAAAGAGAGGAATTTTAAGGAATGGGTAATGGAAATTATTCAGGAGCTGTAAGAGAAAATAGAAATTTCTTCTGAAAATATAGCTAGGGAGTGGAATAAAATTAAAGTGGAGTTTAAAAATAGAATGGAAATTAAAGAAGGAGAGAGATGGTTAAGAAGTAACAAGGATTATTTAGCGGGACTGGCAGGTGTTAAAGTATTGTAAAATAAGGGGAGTCTCTCAGAACAAGAAGAGGAGGAACTGCAGAATGCTAAACAGAAAGTAAGGGATTACCTCGATAATATGCATGACTTTAGAAAGATTGCTGTTAAGCAGCTGTTTTTTGATAATTACTCTAGAGCACAAAAACTTTTCCAAGCTTAAGGAGCCTATAGCAAGGAAGATAACAAGAGATCCTGTATAAGTATTAGAAATGTTGCAGAAATTATGTGAAAGTCTGTATAGATCAGAGAAATATGGAAATCAAGAAAAGGTACAACACAAATGTTTATGGAAGAATTAAATATGCCAAGGTTAGAGGTAGGTGAAGCTCAATTACTGCCAGGATAAATGGAGATGAGATAAATATGGTGATGTATAACCAATCTACAAGAAAGTCCCCAGGAATAGATGGTATTCCTGTGGAAGTTTGGAAGCTAGGACGGAAAAAAACTGATAAAGATCTGGAAGGTTTTGTTTAACAGTATTTTAAGAGGAGAAGTACCAACATCCTGGAAGAAAGCGGTGGTAGGTGTGATATCTAAAGTGGGCAAAGATCCATCAGGTCCAGCTTCATACAGGCCAAAATCAATACTAAACCATGATTATAAAATGTATATGTTTATAATGGCTAGAAGAATGGCAAAAGTGATGCCAAAACTGAAAGCTATGGATCAGTGTAGTTTTGTGGAGGGGAGGCAAACATTTGACAACATTATCAGAACATTGATGATCCAGAGGGAAGCAGAATATAAGAAAATAGCACTGTTGATGGTGGGTCTTGATGCAGAGAAAGCATTTGACAGAGTAAGCTGGGACTTTTATGAGCGGGCTTTGAAAGCATTTGCATTCCCTGATAAAATTATAAGGTTGATTAGAAGGGTATACGAGGGATCGGAGACAAAAATTAATGTGGGTTGGTTCCTCTCTGATAATTTCTGCTTCAGCAGAAGAGCCAGGCAGGAGTGTCCTCTTTCCCTTTTGTTATTTGCATTCTGTTTAGAACTGTTGGCAAAGAAAATAAGGAACTCAGAAATTCAAGGATATAATTGGTATGGTAGTCGTGTCAGATAGAGTGATGTTTATGAAGCTGGAAATTGATGATGTAATGATGAATGCTGTTAGTGCATATGCTCCACAAGTTGGGTGTGCGATGGATGAAAAAGAAATATTTTGGAGTGAGTTGGATGAAGTGGTGATGACTGTACCCACGGGTGAGAGACAGGTGATTGGAGCAGATTTCAATGGGCATGTTGGTGAAGAGAACAGAGGGGATGAGGAAGTGATGGGTAGGTATGGTGATAACCAAAGGAATGCAGAAGATCAGATGGTAGTGTATTTTGCGAAAAGGATGGACATGGCTGTGATGAATACGTATTTTAACAAGAGGGAGGAGCATAGGGTGACATACAAGAGTGGAGGAAGATGCACACAGGTGGATTATATCTTATGTAGAAGGGCCAGTCGGAAGGAGATTGGAGACTGTAAAAGTGGTGGCAGGGGAAAGTGTAGTTAGGCAGCATAGGATGGTGATTTGTAGGATGACATTGGTGATCAAGAAGAGAAGGATGAGTGTGAGGGCAGCACCAAGGATCAAATGGTGGAAATTGAAAAAGGGTAATTGTGAGGTGGAGTTCAGAGAAGAGTTAAGACAGGCACTGGGTGGCAGTGAAGGGTTACCGAATAGATGTGTGACTCCAGCAGAGCTAGTAAGAGAGATGGCTATAAAGGTGCTTGGTGTGACATCTGGAAAGAGGAAGGAGGACGAGGAGACCTGGTGGTGGACTGAGGAAGTACAGGAGAGTATACAGAGAAAGAGGGTGGCGAAGAAGTGGGATTGTCAGAGAGATGAAGAAAGTAGGCAAGAGTATAAGGAGGTGAGGTGCATGGCAAAGCGAGAGGTGGCGAAGGCTAAGGATATGGCGTATGAAGAGTTGTATGAAAGGTTGGACACTAAGGAGGGAGAAAAGGACCTGTACCAATTGGCTAGACAGAGGGACCGAGCTAGTAAAGATGTGCAGCAGGTAAGGGGTGATAAAGGATAATGAGGGAAACATACTTTGAGGGGCTGATGTATGAAGAGAATGAGAGGGAGAGAAGGTTGGAGGATGTGCGGATAGTGAATCATGAAGTGCAGTGTAGCTATGAAGAGAATGAAGAATGGAAAGGCTGTTGGCCCAGATGACATACCTGTGGAAGCATGGAGGTGTTTAGGTGAAATGGCAATGGAGTTTTTAACTAGATTGTTTAATGAAATCTCGGAAAGTGAGAGGATGTCTGAGGAATGGAGAAAAAGTGTTTTGGTATCGATTTTTAAGAATAATGGTAATATGCAGAGCTGTAGTAACTACAGAGGGATTAAATTGATCAGTCACAGCATGAAGTTATGGGAAAGAGTAGTGGAAGCTAGGTTAAGAAGGGAGGTGATGATTAGTGATCAGCAGTATGGTTTCGTGCCAGGAAAGAGCACTACAGATGTGATGTTTGCTCTGAGAATGTTGATGGAGAAGTACAGAGAAGGTCAGGAGTTGCATTGTGTCTTTGTGGACTTAGAGAAAGCATATGACAGGGTGCCTAGAGAGGAGTCGTGGTATTATATGAGGAAGTCGGGAGTGTCAGAGATGTATGCAAGAGTGGTAAAGGATATGTACGAGGGTAGTGTGACAGCAGTGAGGTCTGCTGTGGAAGTGATGGATGTGTTTAAGGTGGAGATGGGATTACATCAAGGATCAGCTCCGAGCCCTTTCTTATTTGCAATGGTGATGGACAGGTTGACAGACGAGATCAGACAGGAGTCCCTGTGGACTATGATGTTTGCAGATGACATTGTGATCTGTAGTGAGAGCAGGGAACAGATGGAGGAGACCCTGGAGAGTGGAGAGGTGGAGATATGCTCTAGAGAGAAGAGGAATGAAGGTCAGCGGGACTAAGACAGAATATATGTGTGTGAATGAGAGGAAGGATAGAAGAATGGTGAAGATGCAGGGAGTAGAGGTGGCGAAGGTGGGTGAGTTTAAATATTTGGGATCAGCAGTTCAAAGTAATGGTGAGTGTGGAAGAGAGGTGAAGAAGAGAGCACAGGCAGGATGGAGTGGGTGGAGAAGAGTTCAGGAGTGGTTTGTGACAGACGAGTACCAGTAAGAGTGAAAGGGAAGGTCTACAAGAGGGTAGTGAGACCAGCTATGTTATATGTGTTGGAGACAGTGGCATCGACAAAAAGGCAGGAGTCAGAGCTTGACATGGCAGAGTTGAAGATGTTAAGATTTGCACTGGGTGTGACGAGGATGGACAGGATTAGGAATAAGTATATTAGAGGGTCAGCCCAGGTTGGAAGGTTTGGAGACAAAGCCAGAGAGGCAAGATTACATTGGTTTGGACATGTGCTGAGGAGGGATGCAGAGTATATTGGGAAAAAGATGCTAAGGATGAAGCTGCCAGGTAACAGGAAAAGAGGAAGGCCTAAGGTAGGGTTTATGGATGTGGTAAGAGAGGACATGCAGGTGGTTGGTGTGACAGAGCAAGATGCAGAGGACAGGAAGAAATGGAAACAGTTGATCCGCTGTGGCGACCCCTAGCGGGAGCAGTCGAAAGAAGAAGTCATATTTCCAGATGATATTATTTTATACCTGATAAAACCAGAAAAGAACATTGTAGTGTTCTGGAAAAATTTGAGACAGTTTCAAAGCTTTTGGGATATCAAATTAATTTTTATTTTATGTATTTATTTATAGTTGATTTACCAGGATTGTCCATTGGGTCCGAAGTACCCGTTTTCAGTGGAGTCCTGGGGAGAAAAGCTCCAATAATAAAGATACAAAGATTACAAAAATTACAATTTAACACTTACAATCATGTTAAAACATATCAAAAGTAACAGTAAGCAAAACTATAACAAGGTTTACACTTTAATCATTTACAATCATGTTTAAACAGGTTGTCAGAAGCAGTAGTAACAAATACTAAAACTGTGGCTGATGCAGGTAGTAGATTGTGGGTTCATGACAAAAACAGTGGAACAGGTGGTTACAAGGCAAAGAATCTAAGGTTTAAGCAGCTGCATGAAGAATACTTTAGTTACATTATGCGTGACAAGCATAGCATCGCTGTAGTAAAATATGTAGTATCTTGAATGGAATAGAAGAATCTAAGAATTACTATGTGTTATTACATTTGTTTATTTATATTATTTGGTTGTATCTGATGTGGCTGCCTGTAGGGGGCAGGCTAGACTAGGAGGGATGAGAGCAGGAGCATTCCCAGGAGGAAGTTAAGTATGTGTGCAGGGATTTTTTAAAAGCTGGGAGGTTAGTAGTGGTGCAGATGGAGGGGGGAAGGGAATTCCATTACCTTGCCAGGGCAAAGGATAGCAGGCTTTTTCCAGGAGACTGAAGAGGTTTGTAAAGTTCTATCAGATTTTGGTTATTGGATCTTAGGAGTCTTTGTGGCATATGCATTTTGAAGGTGGAGCTGAGTGAGGGACAGAGGGATGGATGGAAAATTAGTTTGTGGGCAAAGGTGAGCTGAGTGAAGGTGAGATAGTGAATGAAGCTAAAACAAAGGTAATAGTGGTAAACTGTGTACCCACACACAAATTGGTTCAGCAATATCCATATTTATGGGGACACAAGGGCAGTTAGTCTAGTACTAATCTATGAACCTATGATAAAATGAAGTATTTAGACGTATGGATTAAAATTGATTCTGTTGAGGCAGCTAAGGATATGTGGAAACCAACTAAACAAAAGGTAATACAAAAACTGAGAAACTGGAAGCTCTGTGATATGGATATGGATAATAAGACACAAGCAGTTGAAATGTTTTTAGTCCTTTTAGTCTTATACCCAGGTCAGGCAAAAGGAGAAATTGTGGACAGCAATTAATAGAGCTGAAGGATTTTATCTGGGAGAAGACGGCAAGAGTCAGGTGGGATAAGATAATTCTTCCAATAGAACAAGGCAGATTGGGATTACCTGATTTGAAGAGGTATTTCAGAGCTACACAGTTGACACTCTTATACATAGCACAAGCAGAAACCTGTAATTCAAAGTGGAAAGGAATGATGATGAAACAGGAGGGAAACTCAAGAAAAAGCAGAGATGCAGACCTTGAGAATAACAGTAATCATACAGAATTTTATATTCATAAAGTAGAAGAAAGTATTCTAAGAACTAAGCCAACATGGAAATGGAAAAAGGAGATTCTGCCGATAGGGATGACTGCAATTAGGGATACAGGCAATAAGCAACTGGGGGCTGGAATTTATTGGATAAAACTGGCAAAGGTACCAAGTTACTGGGAGCAAATAACTAGAGAGGGAAAGGTAGTGGAATGGGAAGACACCAATAATTTATTTGGACTGTGGGTTAGAAATTGCCTTCCTTATCAGGGATTGATATCAGAGTATAAGCAAAGAGAAAAGGGGGGAGTCCTAAACGAAAGACCAACACTGGTAAAAGTTTTAGTATCATCTGGAACAGAAGATGCTGTTAAAAAATTAATAATTAGCAGAGCTTGTAAAATATTGCATAAGTATAAGAATCAATCAGAGGAGGTTAGAAAGGATTGGGAAGAAAGACTGGATAAGCTTCGCAAAGAAACAATGGGGAGATGTATGTTTGTTTCCCAAATATGCAACAAAAATCTAGAAGATTTAGGATTTTTGCTTGGAAGTGTTTACATAGATTTTTTTTTATACCCAAGTAGACTCCAGAGTATTTTCCTCAGGTAGACAGCAAATGTTGGAGTTGTGATGGGGTGGAAAGAGGTAATTTTAAACTTATTTTTGGGGAGTGTAATGAGTTGGCAGACTTTAAAGATTCCCAGCAGACTACTGTATCAGAGATCAAGTAGAATGGAAAAATGTTAGTCTGGAAAAACAGTCCAACAGAGCTGTTGTAGAGGTTTTATTAAGCGCTTTTTGTCCAGTTAACATGAACTTCTTAAGATAAAAAAGTGACAACTGCTCTCGCATTTAAATACCCCTCTCTAGTAGTCATGTGACATATCATTAAAACTCAAACAAGCATCACCCCTTAAATACATATTAATCTGATGATGTTAATCTTTCCAGTCAACCCTGGTGGGTTTGTTTCCGAGGCCTTGGAACTGAGTCGGACTAATACCAAGCCCGCGCCAGCAAAAAAACTCTCGAGCTAAGCTTTTAGCCATAGTGCCCTTCTCCCTGTTACCTCAGATCTCGTTTGCCGCATAGCTGTAAAGCCGCATCCAAGCCAAGCTCTCAGCTAAGTGTAAACTTTTGATATTTTTTCTGGATATTGTGTCTTTCATTCCTTCTTGGTATTTTTGATATTTCTTTAACTTTGAAGCTATCTATAGACCCTTTTGCCCTTCTGTTTCTACCTTTTTGGTAATTTTCAGTACCATTGATGGTACGGCCTTTCTCCCTACCCTTGTGGTATTTCTTAAATACCATTATTGGTATTTCTTCTTCTTCTTTATCCTTTTTCACCTATCTTTGATATATATTTAGATATAAATGTAGTAGAACTCTTTGACTTAGTTTTTTATCTGATGATTTGTTTGTATATTTGCTCATGATATCTGATAAAAAAGGCACATCTGGGTTAAAGCATTGTGCTTCTTGTAAGGGAAACCGCCTAACAGTGATTCCCATGATGACTGTGTTTATTGTCTGGGGGTGCCGCCCCATCTTTCGGTGCAACCCCCTTGTGTGATTTGCGAAAGTTTTAGTCAGCGACCTTGAACAAGCACAAAAACTGATTCTGAATGGCCTCCTTAAGTCATCCTTTTCAAAGGCCCTTTCTGTGATGGAGGTCTCATCCCCTCCAGCTAAAGAAAAGAAAAGGTCCAACCCTGTCCCCTCTTCGTCCTCAGGTGACCAGGGCAAGTCTGTGAAGTCTAAAGTACCAAAATTATCCTGGGAGCATAAGTCCGCCTCATCGGCACCGACCTCTTCTGCTCTGACTATGACTGATGTTCTTCATTCCACATTGCTGCAGTCCTAACTATTGGGTAGTCCGCTGTCTAGTCGGCCCGAATACCAGAGTATATGGCTGACGTCGGTCAGGGCGCATTAGACTGACGTCAGTACGTCAGGGTACTAATGCGCATGACCGACGTCATATCCTCAGTCTTTTTTGCCGCATGGTCCGATGCAGAAGCAGTTTTGCGAGTGCAGGTTGGCGTTCTGAAATTTTCTGAAGTCGGAGTTTCAGACCGAATCCGAGTTGGCTAAGTACCCCGTTGGGGAACATTTTGGTTTTTTCTTGCCTCAGTATTTAACCGGATGTCAGAAAAAGTGAATAACTGTATTTCTTGTGGGAAACAGATACCTCATAGGGATTACCATACCTTGTGTATACCTTGTTTAGGGCCTGAGCACGACGTTGTTGGATGCCGCTCTTGTGCTAGGTTTAACAAACGCACTATTAAGAGAAGGTTAGACTGTGCCAGGTTAGTGTTTGGGAAGCGTTGCAATTATAAAATGCCGTCGGATGCTCCGGCCCGCTTCAAGAAGCGCAAGGACAAAACAGCGAAGCCTAGGGTTGATGAACCGGCAGTCCCGGACGCCGGTTCTTTAGAAGGCTCAGTGGAGCCAGAGGTTTTGCCAGGAGTTTCTTTGGAGTCTCAGGCAGAGACTTTACTGTTACAGGATGTGCCTTCTCAGGAGGTAGGCCAGGCTGAGGGGGCTTCTCAGGTAACTGTTCTTCCCTCTCTTCCCAAGGTAGTTAGAGCCTCTCCTTCTGTTTCCAAAATTTCTTTGAGAGGTAGGCCAAGTTTAGCTTCAGTGGGGTTTCTCCTAGCACTTCAGGTTCTGTGCCTAAGAAACATATGCTTAAAATGGCAGAAGATTTGATTACTATGATTAGAGGTTCTATGCCCCCTCCTGATAAGAGGCCTAGGGTGGAACCTGAGTTTGATAGTTTTGAACAGTGTTCAGAGGCTTCTGAGTCTTCTGCGGAAGATTTGCAGGAGTATCCTCCTTATTCTGATTCTGATGTGGATGATTCCACTCCTACAGCTTCTCCTCCTGAGGATTTCTCATTTTCAGAGACTCTGCATTCCATGAGGGAGCACTTTAAATGGGAAGGCCAGGATTGCTCTGTTCCAGGGCAGGTGTTGATTCTAACAGACAACACAACTGTCATGTGGTACATCAACAAACAAGGGGGAACACATTCTTATCCTCTATGCAGGCAAGCAATGATTTTATGGGAGACTGCGCTCAGCTTGCAACTGACTCTTCAGGCAAGGTTTCTGCCGGGAGCACAGAACTCCTTAGCAGATGTGTTAAGCAGACAAATCATGGATCCCCACGAGTGGAAACTGGATCTTCATGTATTTCAGAAATTGACAGTGTCATGGGGAACTCCAGACATAGATCTGTTCGCTTCTCCACTAAACCACCAGCTGCCAAAGTTTTGCACAAAGGGGTTTCATCACACAGCTTGGAAAGTGGATGCTCTTTCTTTCAGTTGGAAAAATCTTCATGTGTATGCCTTTCCCCCTCTGCTTCTTCTTCCAAAGGTGCTCTTAAAGGTCAGACAAGACAAGCCAAGGATGATTTTAATAGCTCCAGATTGGCCTCGGCAGCACTGGTACCCACTACTAAGGAGTCTGGTAAGGAAGCCTCCATGGCCTTTACCTTTGATTCCACATCTGTTATCTCAGAAGGACGGTCATCTGCTCAATGTCAAGCTTCACTCTCTTCATCTAACAGCCTGGCATATTCTGTGTTGAAACACAGCAGGTCTCAACTTCCTCAACAAGTTTTAAATGTGATTATGGAAGCTAGAAGACCTAGTACAAGGAAAGTGTACGCAGAAAAATGGAAGAGATTTTTATTTTGGAGTACAGCAAAGAATTTGGAGGTTTCTGAGCCTAATTTGAGTGTGGCTCTTCAATATCTTACTGAGTTATTGGACAAAGGTTTGTCCTTCTCTTCCATTAAGATTCATGCTGCAGCAATTTCAGCTCACTATGATTGTGACCCACCATTGTTTTCGCATCCTTTGTTCAAGCAGTTTCTTAGAGGGCAAAGAATATAAGACCCCACGTAGAGCTCCTACTCCTGCTTGGGATCTCAATTTTGTGTTGGAAAAACTTACTCTACAACCTTTTGAGCCTGCGGCTACTGCTGAATTGAAATACTTGTCATGGAAGACTGCTTTTCTGTTGGCTATTACTTCTGCAAGAAGGGTGTCTGAGTTGCAGGCCCTTATGGCAGTAGAGCCCTTTTTGATTTTCCATAAGGATAGGGTATCATTACGTACTAATCCTTCTTTTATGCCTAAGGTGGTTTCTAGTGTGGCTTTAAACCAAACTATTCATTTACCTACTTTTTATGCAGACCCCCAAAATAAAGGGGAAAAGATTTTGCACACTTTAGATGTACACAGGCAATTGCGTTATTATTTAAGCAGGACTAAGGATTTTAGGCAGTCCCAGCAGTTGTTTGTTTCTTTTGCTTTGAGTTCGCAGGGCAAGCCTGTGTCAAAACAAACTATTTCTAGGTGGATTGGGTTTTGCATTGCATTTTGTTATTCCCATCATGGCAAGGAGATTCCAGCTGGGATTAGACCTCATTCCACTAGGGCCACTGCCACTTCAACAGCATTTCTAAGGGGGGTGGCAACTAAGGATATTTTGGAGGCAGCTACTTGGAGTTCAGTGCATACTTTCTCTAAGCATTATCACCTTCCTCTCTACTCTAAGTCTAGGGCTGGTTTTGCCACAGCTATTTTGCAAGGCATGTTGTCAGCTCCTGCTTCTTTATGATTTGCCAGCCTCCCTTACCTCTGCTTTGGGATTCTACCCAATAGTTAGGACTGCAGCAATGTGGAATGAAGAACATAGTACAGTTTTGTACCTACCATAAATGTAGATGTTCGAGGATCCACATTGCTGCAGTCCAATTCCTCCCTCCTTCCCCTCTGTGTTTAGGGGTGGTTGTGTAGGTGAGGTTATATGCTGATATTTTTGTATATATTTTTGTATATATTGTACATATTTTTGGTGCAGGTATATTGGGCCTTGTCTTTTTAGGGTCTTCTGACATCTGGGGCAAGAAAAGACTGAGGATATGGCGTCGGTCATGCGCATTAGTACCCTGACGTACTGACGTCAGTCTAATGCGCCCTGACCGACGTCAGCCATATACTCTGGTATTCGGGCCGACTGGACAGCGGACTACCCAATAGTTAGGACTGCAGCAATGTGGATCCTTGAACATCTACATTTATGGTAGGTACAAAACTGTACTTTTCTCTATCGGCACCTGCTTCGGCTCAGATACTGTCTACAGCACTGACTACTGATTTCCCAAGGATTACTACAGCATCGGCACCAAGTGCTGCTTCAACACAGTGCTCGCCTTCAATGCCCATCTTGGCAGTGCCGTTTACTACTGAACCTTCTGTGTCAGCTCAGAGTGCCTTTCTGGCACCAAGTCCTTTCACGGTTCTGATAATGACAATTTTGATGCCACTTCTTCCTGTCTCCAAACTTGAGACATCGGTGCCGATAGATTCCACACCACGGACCCGATACTATCCATCAACAGATCCATTTCTAGGGCAACTATATAGTCTGTTCCTAGAACGACCAAACTCGCCGTCGGGAGTATCCACTAGATCCACCAGGAGCCTTTCCGAGTTTGATGTGGTGCGTCTTGTGGATCAGCTGTTGACAGCCAGGGGGATACCCACTCCGTCTAGGACCCATCCACCTGCAGGACCTAGGGTGGTTTCTCCACACTGACTCCATCCTACTGTCCTCCTTTAACCATGCCAGTTCCAAAATCTTCACCTCCTACATCATTTTCGGAACTCCCCCTCCCCATCTTGGCACCTGTAGTGGACCTCACTGGGGCTCCGGGACTGTCCCTTTGGTCCCTTCTGAACCAAGCCTTCCTCAACTCTGTGATTGGGTTGCATACTCTTCAGCTCAGGGTACAGTTCCGAGAGTGTCTATGGTTCCATCCACAGTGCCAGGAGGACTGTATCGATCCTGCTTGAGGCTCCACCCTCGGGAGTGGGTTCGATGGAGCAGGGTGTGACCCCGGTTCCAAGGTTGTCCTTCTGGATTCCAGGCTCCCATCCCTCTTCGGGCAGACCCGCTTTCCGAGCTATGGAGCAGGCACTTGCATCTGGAAACATTCCACCAACGTCAGAACCCCATACCTCCTTTTCTCGTGAGCTACAGTTGACACAAGCCACTGCCTTAGGACACTGAGCAGGAAAGTCGCAGGAGACCCCGTTACAGAGCACCCCCTCTACCAAGTCCTCCTCAGAGGCCCCCACTGAGGAGCCCCCATGGAAGAGATCATGCAAGAGGAAGCACATAGACTCCCCTGAAGACTCTCTGACAGAGAATACGGATTTCGATGATGGTGAAGGGTCCCCATGGTCACCCCCGATGATGTCTCCTTTGGGGACATCCTTGAGATGTTGAAACAGAGGAGTGATTGGAAGCCCAGTAACCCTTCTTCCAAGGAGTCTGTGTTTCAGCAGGCTTTCCGTGCCTGGCCATCTACCTCTTGCGTGACCCCGCCTGCAGACGAGCTGGTACAACTCGTGGTTCAGCACACCTGGAAGAACTCTGATTCTGTTGAGTCGATCCCTCAGAGACCTGATAAGATACTATCCCCCCCCCCGAGGAAAACCCACATTGGTCAAGAGGTTTACCAGTTGCTGCTATGGTGGTGGTGGTGGCCATGAAAAAGGATCTCACCGAAGAGAGTCATACTGTTCATCTGCCCAGTAGAGAGTCCCGGGCTGTGGACAGATTAGGGAAGCGAGTTTTTGCTTCAGCAACTTTTGCGATACGGTCTCTGAATTACTTGGCACATTTTACGAGGCTCCAAAGAGACTTGGTTTCCAAACTCTCTGGAGCACTCACAGGACAGGTGTCTGACGAGGTAATAGACAAATTTGCATTGCAGCTCGCAACCCTGGAATCTATCTCCAATTCGTCCAAGGGGCTGCTGTCACATCCAACCAAAGGGGTGGTTAGAGCAGCGGGTTCAGGCATTGTTATGAGACACTATGCCTGGATGCACCTCTGTGTCGTGGCGGCCCTTTTCAAGTCTTCCTTCCTGAATACTCCAATTGAAGCATCTTTCTCTTTTGGCCCCAGAGTGAAAGACACCCTGGCCAGGTGTGAGCAGAGCGGTAAGACCCTGTCTGCCGTAGGTCTATGTTTTTCCAATCCTCAATGTTCCTTTTCCAGGAACCAGAGGAGCGGAAAAATGTGGCACAAAAAAATCTCAGGATCATTTCCGTGCCACATATGGCGATGATACCCCCAGGGGCAGAGGAGGTAATTCTGGAAGATGACCCTACTGAGGCAGAGGGGGTCCGTGTAATCAGGGACCCATGGATTATTTCTGTGGGCAGCCTTACCAGCGCTCCTGAAGAGTGGCCCGAAAGCTTTCCTCTGGAGCATATGGGGAATGTTTCTCTCTGCACCATGCTGCCTGGCATTCAATAACTTCTGACCGTTTAGTGCAGAAGATCATAACCAGAGGCTACACCATTCCCCTCATCACTTATCCAAATCATCTGACAAAATGTCCCGACGTTTCACCCAGTCAAGGGAAGAAGCAGCTGCAGAAATAAACAAGCTGTGTCAAAAAAGAGTCATCCAAATAGTCCCACCAGACCAATGCTGATCCGGATTCTACTCAAGATTCTTTTTGGTGCCAAAAAAGATAGGAGACTGGAGACCAATTCTGGATCTCAGCAATTTGAACAAGTCTGTTGCCCAAACCAAATTCCGGATGGTCACGGGTCAGTCCATTCACCATTTTCTAAGGGAAGGCGATTGGATGTGTTCGATAGATCTCCGGGACGCTTATTACAACATCAAAATGGACAAACGCTCCAGGAGTCTACTTCACCTCCAGCTAGGAGTCAGTTACTACCAAGTTTGTGCCCTGCCGTTCGGACTCTCTACAGCCCCCAGAGTGTTCACAAAGTGCATGGTAGTGGTCACAACTCACTTGAGGCTGCAAGGATTCTGGGTGTTTCCATATTTGGACGATTGGCTCCTTACCGCCCTAACCAAGCATCTTCTTTTAGCAGCCCTGCAGTACACACACTTACCCTGGTGAGACTTTTGGGAATAACGATAAACTGGGAGAAATCCAACCTTGCTCCGACTCAGAACATAGAGTTCATTGGAGCAGTCTTCGACACCCATTCTTGTCTGGTGTCTCTCCCAGTTCACAGACTTCAGAGATTGAGGCTGCAGCTCCGGGTGATACTCTGTCAAAACAAAGCCTCAGCAAGGGAGGTTCTTCAGGTTTTAGGATCCATGGCAGCTTCCATACTGATAATGCCTCTTGCGAAACTACATGTGCGAATACTTCAATGGCTTCGCTAACTCAGTGGTTTCCAAATTACCACCCTCTATGCTTTCAAATTCAGATAACCAGTTGTTGCAAACAGGACCTTCTTTTGTAGATGAGGCCAAACAGAACTTTGGCGCCGCCCATTCCATCCTCCCCAACTCAAGGCCATTGTGACCACGGATGCTTCCCTGATGGGGTGGGGGGGGCATTTTCAGTGAAAGACAGTCCAAGGCACATAATAGATCTCAAGTCACTTACCAATAAAAACCTGTGTATCGAATATCATAACTATAGGGCTTAGAACATAAGAACAAAAATACCTCAAAACAAAGCAGAACTCCATATTTCTGAGTAATGGATTTGACATTATTTAACATTTAACTCAACTTATGTTTAAAGTTTTGTCTTTAGATGTTATTGCAGCGTTATATAATTTCTATACACTTTAATGGGAATGGAACTTGATATCAAGTGCAATATTGTATTGAGAAACTACCTAGGATGTTTTTCTTATTTATAATATAAGCACCTGAACAATTTTAGAGCTGTTATTATGCATTGGTGATTTTGGTAATGTTTTAAAATTGTGGTGGTTGTGTCTCTGCTATATATGATGTCACATAATCATTTTTTAAGAGAGTTTTTTTTATTTGAGTTTCTATTATTAAATGTATCATTAAGATTGTTAATTATGTTATCAGTTACCATGGTGATAGTGGACTTGTTAGCCAGACTGTGACTATTTTAAGGTGTGGTTTTTCAGTAGTTTCTATAGTCTGATGAAGCATGGTGTGTCCACGCGAAAGCGCTTACTACCTATATTAAAATAAACAATATTTATTTTATGTGTGCCGTGTGTGTTGCCTATGCTTGTTTATATATATATTCTTCGATTTGGGCAAGTGTGGCAACTTTATTCTCAGCAGTTGTTTTTATATTATTTTGTACGTTCTTTAAATTTACATTCAGTCTTGCCTACATAATAAGAGGCACATACCTGGCACTTAGCTAGGTAAACAACCATTTTTGAATTACAATTAAATCTCCCATTACAGTTGAATTTCATGCCATTCACATTAAATATCTTTCCCAGATCCATGCATTTACAATATGTACAACTGTCACATCTGTACATGCCAGGGTACCTAAGGTTAGACGCACTATTCCCTTCAAGTAAGCATTTGAGGTTCCTGCCCCTTCTGAAAATAAATTTAGGGTGGTTTTAATGACAATCTGCTTTATATATGCAGAGTCTGAACTAAATGTCGTAACAAAACCCGTAATGGGATTTATATTGTTGGAGTCATTTGTGTCAGTCCATGTATTAAGGGCTTGTGGAAGCCTTTCATTAAGACTGGTGCCAGTGAAATTATTACTCAGA
The DNA here is from genome assembly GCF_019279795.1 of Protopterus annectens. Taxonomy (NCBI): domain Eukaryota; kingdom Metazoa; phylum Chordata; order Ceratodontiformes; family Protopteridae; genus Protopterus; species Protopterus annectens. The sequence goes on from NC_056736.1 coordinate 388,647,166, forward strand.
ATTGGTTTATAAAAAACATTGCTTCTTTTGGTCTTCACTTCACCTATCAAATCATCTAATAAAGATGCTGGATATGCCCATCTAAGGAACATCTCCCTTAATTTTTGACATTCCGAGTTAAAATCATCTTCAACTGTGACACCATCCTTGCTGCTCTGATGAGCTGCCCTTTAACTACTAAGCATTTCTGGTAATGTGGATGTGCACTTGAACAGTGTAAGAAAGAGTTTGAATACGTACTCTTTCTAAAAATGTGTGTAACATATCTACCCAACTGTCTATCCTTTCTAAGTTCTACATCCAAATGCAAAATCGTGTTGTTCTGAAAATTGGATGTAAATTGCAAAAGAACTGTTGTACCATTAAGGTATTGAATTAACTCCAAAACTGTTGTATTATCACCTTTTACTATAATAAAAATGTCATCCAAGTAACTGGTGAAAAAATAAATTTTATTCCGTATTTGGCTGTTCTTAAATATAAATAAAATAAAATAAACAGTGCTCAAGTGTTCTTAAATATAAACTTATGCTCCCGATAAGCCATCACCAAATTTGCAAAAGTAGCCCCAAAAGGTGACCCCATTGCTGCTACTACTTTTTGGAGATAGTAGTAGTTGTGTCTGTCGGCTTTTCCCGGTTAGGGGTCGCCACAGCGGAACTCCGGTCTGCTAATGATTGGCAGTAGATTTTTACGTGCTGAGTTGCTGGCCCTGACGCACAACCTTCAACGAAGGTACACCCATTCACGCATGTCTCCACACAGAAGACGCTCTAGCTGAGAATCGAACAGGACAACGTCTTACTGTGAGGCGGCAACGCTACCGCAGCACCACCACCACAGTTTTTTTGGAGATAGTAGTCACACTTAAAAATAATGAAATTGTTGGTCAAGATAATATCCAGTAATTGTTCACCAAAGCAATATCAGAAGAGTGTTCACCTTTTTGTTTCAATAAACTAGATATCCATTCTATACATTGAGCATGGGGTATAGGCGTATACAAATCCTTAACATCTACTGTTAAGAAATTATACTCACTGTTGAAATCCAAATTGTTTATCCTTTCCTAAAACGTCCATGAATTTTTGCAAATTTGGTGTTCTAGCATTACATATTTTTTCAAAATAGTGTCAACCACTTTGGCACTGGCATAAGTTATCGAGTTTCTGCCATCAACTATCGGACGAAGGGGTGGATTTTGTAGATCCTTATGAATCTTCGGGACAACAGACATGACAGGTGTCAATGGTGCAGGCATAGCCAAATAATTAAATAATTCAGCGTCTGTCCTTGCTTCTATAAACAAGTCATTTATATATATTTTTATACGTTGACTTGCTACATTAACTTCATTTAAAGACACTAATTGGTAGATGTCTGTTTCTAAAATTTGTTTTATCCTATTTTCATAATCATCTACATCCATAAATACTAGTCCACCCCCCCTTGTCTGATTTCATCACCCTTACTTTTGATGTTCTCAAATGTTTCAAGACTTCCCATTCCATTTTGTTCATGTTTTGTCTTGCCTTAATATTGCTAAAATTATTGTTATATAAAGCCCGGAAATCCAGTTCGCAGGCACTTTCAAAAATGGAAAGAAATGGGTGTAAAGGTGGATTAAACAAACTTGAGACCCTAAACTCACTGAAACTGGTGATATTACCTAACACAACTGACAGATTTAGTCTATGCACAATATGTGTGAGGTCCGAAATAGTTTTTGCCAAATCAGCCCTGCAGGCATGAACAAAAGTTAACCCTTTAGCCAATACCTCAGTAAGTTCAGGTGTCACAACAAAAGAATAATAATTATAGATGTTAAAGTCTCCTTCCTTGTTTTTGATGATAATGCAATTTACACTATTGTCTATTTGTCCATTATATTGAGTAATATTGGTTACCGCCGTCGTTTGTTCGTTCTGTGGCCACTGGATCTGGATTGCTGGTTCCGTTGAGGAAAATCCTGATTTGTAGGCCTAAGATTGTGAAAGTTCTGCCCGCTCACCTCAGATGTGCCTTCCTGACTATATTTATTTATTGTCATTTGTTAACCGGGTTGGTCCAGCTGAGCCAAAGGCCCATTTTCAGTGGAGACCCGAGGAGAAAAGTTCCAGTTAGAATTACAGACATGTCAAAAAACAGTAATTAATACAAAGACTTAACATTACAACAGTAATATTGACAAGAAACATTTACATAAAATAAAATCAACAAAGACAATATATTTATATATAAATTTCAAAAATTCCAATACAATAGCAGCAGGATAATCCCAGAGTAGGAATATTTACAAGAACCTGATTGTAGATGTACAGTAAAGAAGAGCAAGAAAGAAAGGCAGATAAAAAAAGAGAAAAACTTAGAGTAATCAAAAGTAGCATTTAGGAAGAAGTCAGAGATCAGGTCGGAGCTTGGCAAGGGCAGGACCAGGTCATAAGAAGGTAGTGTTTGAGTTGTAGTTTGAAATGGAACTTATGGGGGATACTTCTTATTTTAAGTGGAAGGGAGTTCCAGGTGTGAGCTACAGAGTATTCATATAGGGACTTACCGATATTTTTTGACGGTTTGTAAATGTCAAGAAGATGTTTGTCATATGTATGAAGTTGACATTGGGGGTTATATAGAGATACAATATTAGAGATGGAGGAACAGGAAGTGGGATTATAAAGAACTGAGTGTGTGATATGCAGTTGTGAAAGAAACAATTGTTTAGGGAATTCAGGCCATTGTAATGATTTAAGGGCGAGGCAGTGGTGGGATTTGTAAGGGAAATTAGAGGCAAATTTAGCTATTTTATTGTATGTTTGCTCTAGTTTAGAGAGAAGTGAAGACTGAAGGTTAGGTTTTTTGATATTCCTTGAAGGTGGTCACACCGAAGTGCTAGAGAATAAAAGTATGGTACTTGCCTTGCTGTTTGTCCTTGTTTGCCACAATCGGTGGCTCTTATTTTGGGTCAGAGTTTTATTATTGGAGGAAGAAGGAGAAACAGTTGTTTATTTTATGAAGGTTAGTAAAAACTGGAGCTGCATACAAAAGACAGGGTAATAGGAGAGACAGGGCCAGGGAGGGTTTGGTGGAGGGTGGAAGCAGTCTGTGGTTACGGTACAGGAGACCAAGTTTCTGGTGGCTTTTTTTTATGCAATGATGGATATGTATGTCGAATTTTAATTTATCGTCAATTATAACACCAAGTAATTTAGTATGGGGTTCTGGTCTGATTGTGGCATTGTTGAGGGAGGTAATAGAGAAAGTGGATTTGTGTGTTGCCAGTGTTTTAGGAAGGAAAAGTAAATTTTTTTTTTTTTTGGATTTAGAATTAGTTGATTATCAGTGAGCCAGGTTTCGATGGATGTAAAAGTGCCTTGGGTAAGAGCAAGGAGTTCTGGGATGCTGTGGGCAGTGGTAATAAGGGTTGAGTCATTGGCATATTGTAAAACTGTGGAGAGGTTGGTAGCAGAGCATAAACTGTTAATAAAAATATTGAACAAGACAGGACCCAGTATAGAACCTTGGGGGACACCGGTGTTAACAGGAAGAAATGGGGAGGTGACAGTTTTCCAGCATGTAGACTGTTTTCTATTAGATAAGTAGCTAGAAAACCAGCTTAAAGAGGGGGTGGAGAGATGAAGTTCAGAGAGTTTAGTTATCAGTTTAGAGTGAGGGACAGTATCAAATGCTTTGGAGAGGTCGAGGAATAAGCAGGAAACTAGTAGGTTGTTGTCACGGGCTTCTGCTACTGTTTGCGTGAATGAGAGTAGAGCTGTTGATGTACTGTGGTGGGGTCTGAAGCCGTGTTGGGTGGAAGTAAGAAGGTTATTAGACAGCAGGTGTTTAAGTAGCTGGAGTGTGCACACACTTTTCTGGAATTTTGGAAAGGGGGGATAATATAGCAATGGGACGATAGTTGGATGGCTCAGTGGAGTTTCCTCCTTAGTGAAGAGGGAGTGTGTAGAAGGATTTCCATACATCTGGGACAAGAGAGTCAGTAGTAGAACAATTAATAAGGATAGACACAGGGTAAGCGATAGCATTGGCAGCAATTTTAAGAAAGTAGGAAGGTAGATTGTCAACAGAGGGGGAGAGCAGGGTTTAAGTGTATTCAGTTGGGATTATGAAGGCAATGGGAACTGGTTGTAGGGAGAATGTATTGGAGGAAGAAGGACTTGGGATGTAAAGGTAGAGAGGAGACAGTAGAGCTATTTGGAGTTGGTTTTTGGATTGTTTCAATAAAATTATTTAAAAGAGCAGCAGGCACTGAGGCAGTATTGCAAGGGAATGGGTTGGGAATAGGAGGATTACCAGGGTGGAGGATATTATTTATGGTAGACCAAAATTTTTTAGGGTTGTTATGTGGGCTACTTTGGCCGGAGGCAAAGAATGTTTATCTGAAGTTGTTAATCTTCTTCCTATTCATCACTGATGGGTTCAGTTCTGAGCCCTTGGAACTGAGTCGGCCTTATACCAAGCTTGCTTGCACCAAAAAAACTCTCAAGCTAAGCTGCTACCCACAGTGCCCTTTGCTCAGTTACATCAGATCTCGTTTGCCGCACAGCCATATAGCAGTATTTCACCGAGCCCTCCAGCTAAATTCTTTTTTCAGATATATTTACTAGTTTGAAAAAGTTTTTTTCTCCATTTATAACTTGTTCTTGTTGTTATGTATTGCTTCAGCTCTACCCACAGGAATTTCTCTCTTACCATTGTTGGTAATTTCTTGGTATTTCTAACTTTCTACCTTTACGGTATCTTGTTACCATTGTTGGCATTTGCTTTCTCTCTCCTTCATTTCCTCTCTCTTTCCCTTGTGTTCGAGAGTGTGTTCTGGGATGTCTGAAAAGAAAGGAACTACGGGTTTTAAACACTGCTCTTCTTGCAGTGGTAAACTGCCAAATAGTGACTTCCATGAAGAATGTGTATACTGTTTGGGGGTTCCACATTTGTCGGCAAAACCCCTATGTGATATTTGTGCTAGTTTCAGTCAGTGGACGCTAAATGAACATCGTAACAAACTTATTTTAAAGGGCCTGCTTGCTTCGCCTTTTTCGGAGGCCATTTCTGTGACAGAGGTCTCATCCCCTCCTTCGGACAAGAAACGTCCTCGATCAGACCCCTCTTCACTAGCCGGTGACAGAGGTAAAGGTCACAAGCACAAGGCCCGTAAGTCCTCATCTGAACACCGTTCTGCCTCCTCCGTACCGACTACCACATCGGCTCCGAGCTCTGCTCCAATGAAGTTTACTGAGATAGCCTCGTCGACGCTCACTCCGGCACCGTATACGGCCTTGGTACCAACCAGTGTATCGATTTCTTTATCGGCACCGACTTCGCCTGTTTCAACTCCGATATCGGTTTTGACAAATACCTCGGAATCGTGCCTGTCATCCACCCCTATAGTGACTTCTGCTTCAAGCCAGTTGACAGCTCCAACCATACCTTTATTACCTGTTGCAAAATTGGAATCGTCGGTGCTGTTCTGTGACACACCATGGACCCAGTACTCATCCAATGTGGACCCATTTACTGGACAAGCCTGAAGCCCCTTTTTGGACCAGCCTGACTCCCCCTTAGGGGCATCGGTGAAATCCACCATGAGCCTTTCAGAATTGGATGTGGCGCGCCTTTCTGATCAGCTGCTGACTGCTAGGGGAAATCTCAAATCCTCCTAGACCCTGTCCCACTCCTAGCTTTGGCTCTGTTTCTCCCCCTACTTACTCTCCTCCCTTGGACCCCTCGGTTCCAAGGCTCATCCATCCAACTTTTGCTAGAGGAATTCCTTCCTTGGCGCTGACAACAACTCTGTCTGAGGCTCCAAGATCCCTTTGGGTGCCGGTTCCATTGGAACCCACCCTTCCTCAATCTCATGCTTGGGGGGGTGAAGCCCCGGTTCCGGCAGTTGTTTGTCTTCTTCAGTTACGGGCTCCCATTCCTCTTCGGGCATGCCCACTTTCCGGGTGATGGATAGGACGCTTGCTGCTAGCAATCCTCCACAGTTGGTTATTCCCCCAGTTCCCCCTGAGCCGCAGCTGTCAAAGGCCACCCCCCCCAGGACTCCGAGAACACAAGGCCCAGGAGACCCCTGTCCAGGGCATTTCACTTTCCAAGTCTTCTTTGGATGTTCTCACCGAAAACCCCCCTCGGAAACGGGTATGTAAGAGGAAACACATGGACTCCCCGGAGGAGTCCCTCACAGAGGATACAGACTACGATGATGGGGAAGGGTCCCCATGGTCACTCCCTGACTATGTCTCCTTTGGGGACATCATGGTAATCTTGAAGCAGAGGTGTGACTGGAAGTCTTCAACCCCTTCCTCAGAGGAATCCGTATTCCTGCAGGCCTTTCGCTCTCGGCCATCTACTTCTTGGGTGACCCCCCCCTGCTGATGAGTTGGTTAAACTCATTGTGCAACAAGCTTGGAGGAACCCAGACTCTGTTGAGGCCATCCCCAGGAGATCAGACAAAGTACTCTCCCCTCCAGAGGATCAACCCCATTGGTTCAGAGGCTTGCCAGTGGATGCTATGGTGGTGGCTGCCACGACAAAGGACCTTGCAGAAGAGAGTCCTGCTGTTAACCCGCCCAACAGAGAGTCCCGGGCAGTGGACAAGTTAGTGAGGCGAGTCTTTGCATCAGCGACCTTCACGGTTAGGTCTCTGAACTTTCTGGCACATTTTACGAGGCACCAGAGAGATCTTATCTCTGAACTCTCTGGAACCCTCGCAGGTCAAGTATCGGATGGTGCATGAGATAAAGTTGCTTCCCAACTTGCCACTGTAGAATCCATATCTAATTCATCCATGAGGTTGCTGTCACACGCAACCGAAGGAGCAGCTAGAGATGTGAGTGCAGGCGTAGTCATGAGACGTCACGCCTGGATGCGCATCTGTGACCTCGTGGACTCCTTCAAGTCTTCCTTTCTAAATGCCCCTATCGAGCCTTCAGCTGTGTTTGGTGCTAAGGTCAAGGATACACTAGCCAGGTATGAGCAAGATGGAAAGACCTTGTCTGCCATTGGCCTACGCTTTTCCAAACCTCAGCGTTCCTTCTTCAGGAATCAGAGGAGTGGAAAGATGTGGCACAAGAAGTCTCAAGGTCCTTTCCGAGATGCACGTGGTGAGGACTCCTCCAGAGGCAGAGGAGGGGGATCCAATAATGGAAGACGTCCCTTTCGGGGCAGAGAGGGTCCCCGGAACCAGGGCTCCAGAGATTCCTTCTCAGGTAAACCATATCAGTGCTCCTGAGACACTGCCCGATTGCTTTCCTCTGGAAACAGTCGGGGCGCATTGTTCTCTGCACCAAGCTGCCTGGCTATCCATTATGAACGATCAGTGGGTGCAGAGAATCATTACCAGAAGCTACCATATTCCAGTAATACCCTATCCAAGACCTCCAAATTCCCTTCCCGAAGTTCCACCCAGTCAAAGGGAGGAGGCAGCTTCCGAAATACGAAAGCTACTTCAAAAACGAGCCATCCAACAAGTCCCCTCAGATTAGTGTGAATCAGGGTTCTACTCGAGATTCTTTTTAGTGCCAAAGAAAACAGGGGACTGGAGGCCCATTCTGGATCTCAGTCAGCTAAACAAATCAGTAGTTCAGGCCAAGTTCCGCATGGTCACGATTCAGTCCATCCTCCCCTTTCTGCAGGAGGGTGTGTGGATGTGCTCATTAGATCTCCGGGATGCGTATTACCATATCAAGATGGACAAGTACTCCAGGACCTTCCTTCGCTTCCGGTTGGGAGCCAATCACTATCAATTCAGAGCCCTGCCTTTCGGTCTCTCAACAGCTCCCAGAGTGTTCAAGAAATGTCTTGCAGTGGTAACAGCTCATCTGAGACTTCAGGGATTCCAGGTGTTTCCATATCTAGACAATTGGCTCCTCTCTGCCCTCACCAAGCGTCTTCTGGTCAGAGCCATCCGCTACACATTGGCTGTAGCGGAGTCATTAGGCATCACCATACACTGGGAGAAATCAAACCTTCAACCATCACAACAACTGGAATTCATAGGGGCAGTATTCAACACGCAGTCAAGCCTAATCTCACTTCCTCTCCAAAGGCTTCAGAGACTCAGGGCACATGTTCAGGTGATACTCTGTCAAAGCAAGGTGTCTGCAAGGGAGATTCTTCAAGCCTTGGGATCTATGGCTGCAGCCATCCCCATAGTCCCCTTAGCCAGACTACACATGAGATTACTACAATGGCTCCTTCAGGCTCAGTGGATACCCATCCTCCACCCCCTGAACTCAAAGATTGTCATCACCAACATTTGCAAACAAGATCTCTTCTGGTGGATGAGTACAGACGAAAATCTTTGGTGTCCCTTCCAGGTTCCACAGCCCAGTGCCACGGTGACCATGGATGCTTCCTTGATGGGGTGGGAGGCCACTTCCAGGAAAAGTCAGTCCAAGGCACGTGGTCAGATGTAGAGGTCAATTTGTATATCAATGTCCTGGACTTAAGAGCGGTACTGTTGGCGTTGCAAGCTTTTTATCTGCTTCTTCCGTCCGGAATGATTGCTATCCAGTCGGACAACATGTCCGTGGTCTGGTACATAAATAGGGAGGGACCAAGTCTTATCTCCTTTGTCGCGAAGCCATGAGAATCTGGCAGTGGGCAATAGCTTCCAACCGCTTCCTGATCGCAGTGCATATCCCGGGGAGCTCCAACGTGATTGCGGACAGACTGAGCAGATGCATCCTTCATCCTCATGAGTGGTCTTTCAACCCAAGTGTGGCGACGGAAATTTTCAACCACTGGGGTCAGCCATGCTGCGACCTTTTCACCTCCCCTTCAAATACAAAATGCAGCAGCCACTTTGCCTTCTTTCCCCCTCTCGGGGGAGTCACAGAGAGATGCTCTAGCCCATGATTGGCTCATGGATCTTTATGCTTACCCTCCGATTTTCCTTGTTCTGCAGAAGGCTATTTGGTTGAGAAGCAAAGTAATCCTCATCGCTTCGTTCTGGCCTCGTCAAGTGTGGTTTCCCTTCCTTCGACCTCATCTGTTACAACCACTTGGATCCTAGACACTCGTCAGGACCTAATTTCTCACCCACAAGGGCTGACCCCTGAATCTGTCCACCCTCAAGCGGAGAGCTTGGTTTCTCCACTTCCATTAGTTGCCAGGCAGGAAACCCTCTCTTCACCTGTCCAGGATATTATTTTGGCTTCTCATAAACCATCCACCAGAAAACTTTACAGGACTAAATGGAAAAGATTCTCTCTTTGGTCACGTAATCAGGAGCTAGACCCATTCTCAGCCCCCATAGCCACTATTCTTCATTATTTGGTTGAGCTGTTCGACAAAGGGGCCTCGGCTTCTACCATTCGAGTCCATCTAGCCGCTATTTCCAACTTCCATAAAGGGTTTGAAGGAGTACCGCTTATCTCCTCTCGTCTTTGCAAGACCTTCCTCAAGGGTATTTTTCACAGCAGGCCTCCATCAGACAGCCGGTAGAGGCATGGAATTTATCCTGGGTTCTGCAGGCTCTCTCCCTGCCACCTTTTGAGCCAGCTGCCACCTGTGATCTAAAAATGTTATCATGGAAATCCTTATTCCTGGCGGCTATAACTTCAGCAAGATGAATTTCGAATTACAAGCATTATGCATCAAGAGCCCTTATCTGATCTTTCATAAGGACAGAGTATCGCTTCAAACTAACCCATCCTTTCTCCCAAAAGTAGTTTCTGACTTTTTGATTAACCAGTCCATTGAACTCCCTGTGTTTTTCCCAAATTACTCTAACAAGGGAGAATACTGCTTACATTCCCTGGATGTTCATAGACAATTGCGCTTTTATCTGGACAGAACTAAATCATTTCGCAAGTCAGACCAGCTTTTCATTTCCTTTGCGGGCCCTAGAATGGGAGGTGCAGTATCAAAGGTTACTTTCTCTAAATGGCTCAGGGATTGCATTGCCTTAACATGTTCACTTATGGACAGATCTAAGCCTGGCCATATCAAAGCTCACTCAACTAGAGCTATTGCAGCATCTGTTGCCTTCCACTCTAGGGCCTCCATGGATGACATTTGTGCAGCTGCCATTTGGGCTAAGCCCCACACTTTTATCAAGCATTACAAATTGGATCTGATCTCCAGGGGAAGAGTGGCCTTTGGTTCAGTGGTTCTCAGGAATGTTCTTCCATAAGGGCCACCCAGGTTCCCCAAGTAGCTTGGGATTCTGTCCCATCAGTAATGAATAGGAAGAAGATTAACAACTTCAGATAAAGAAGTTATGTCTTACCATAACATTCCATCTGAGTTGTTGATCTTCTTCCAGTCATCACACCTTCCCACCGAACCCCTCCTAAGGTTCCTGGAGGATCTTCTGGGTCTTTGTGGTGTATTAGGGGTTCTGCGCAGAGATGGCCACTGACTTATTCTTTCCCTATATGTTGCATGCAAACTCGATCTGAGGTAACTGAGCAAAGGGCATTGTGGGTAGCAGCTTAGCTTGAGAGTTTTTTGGTGCACGCAAGCTTGGTATAAGGCCAACTCGTTTCCGAGGGCTCAAAACCGAACCCATCAGTGATGAATGGAAGAGGATCATTAACTCAGATGGAACATTATGGTAAGACATAACTTCTTTTTTTGTCTCTGGTAACTAGTTTTCTACACCTATTTCTAAGTTCCTTGTAGCTTTGGAGTAAGGTAGGAGTTTTATTTCTGGCCGAAGTTTTCCAGGCAGCAGCCCTCAGATGCATGATAGAGCGTGTTTGCTTAGTTAACTGGGGAGCGCATTTTGATATTATAATGGAAATTCTATCTACTCAACTGATTGGCAACATTCCGATTATAGTTTTGTTGATGTTGATTTACTTGATTCTGAATTCGCTCACTCCTTCGAACATTAGGATTAAAAGTTTCGCCATTGTTATCCACTGGTATATCTCCAGGGGAGTGGCTTCCACTAGATCGTCATCGATGTTTCCTCCTTGATGGGTCCAGTTTATATGCATGCCACGTATCGATTTCCAGATTTGGAGTGAAGGGTGGCGTGGATAAGCAACACCGCTTTTGTATTCTAGCCGGTCCCTTTCAAGTTTTTTTTTATTTTAGTGGTTTTAAGTTTGCCCAAATGTTGATCTATACTATTAAACACCCTGCTATAGTCAAGTTTGTGTCCTCGAAATCTGCATGCATTTTGATTATATCATCCAATACCGCAACTTCATTTGGTATATCCTCTGCCATGATTTGGTAATGTTTAACCATAAATTCCAGTAAATCAAGTCGTTGCTTATTGAATAATTTAATTAACTCCTGATGGAATACTGAATCGGGTTCGAGACCCATAGGAAATTGCCAAGATCTCAGCCCTTTAGGTACGAGTTGTTGCCATAGGCATTCCCCAAAGTAGACTATTTCCAACTGAAGTTTCTTATATTTTAGAAGTTTATGGTCAAAGAGTTTCAAACTGTCAGCTATGCTGTTCCCTCCGGCCGAGTGTCTCGTGTTCAGGCTGACAGATGATTCATTAAAATTCAGTGGCAAACATAGCCAGTCATTCAATAATGGAACCCCAGTAAGCCTCAAAGGTGTTGGCAAGTTGTGATTAGGTACTGAGTCATGAATAATAATGGAATTGCGTTCTTGCATGTCCATATTATTTTGGGGTTGTCTGGTTTCTTCATACATAGATGTGCCCGCCATTGGACATGCCCCAACAGCTGAAGGGGAAATAAGAGAAGGATTAAAACCGTTCACTGAACTGCTAGGTTCATTCTGATTGACATGTACGTTCCAGTTATAATCTGTAATACTCGATGCATCACCCAATCTCTTAGAAAGAGCCTCAACTTGCTGGGATAGAGCCTCCACAAGTGCTGTAAGGTTCCCAATCGTGTCTGCTCCATTAACATTTTGTGTGAATAAAGTAGGAGAACTGTCTAAACCATTGGCTCCCATTGTTGCAAAACACAAACTGCAAGAAGAAGAAGAAGAAAACGGCAGTATCTGCCCTCCTGTCTGTCCTTTCTAAGTGATGTGTCATATGACTATTAGGGAGGGGGTAATTTAAATGTGAGAGTATTTGTTACTTTTTTATCTGAAGAAGTTCATATTACCAACTGGACGAAAAGCACTTAATAAAACCTCTACAATAGCTTGTTGGACTGTATTTCCAGACTGCCATTTTTCCATTCTTCTTGATTTTCAAGTGTGTTTATTCTGAGGATTTTGCTTCTTACTGTATCAGAGATACTAGGTGAGCAAGTTGGTGTAACTAGGGAAATAATTTTTCTGAGCTATAATACAGAATCGGAATTGTCTAGCCGTAGTAAGCCTTGCTGAATCTAATTATGGTGGCTGCTAAAAAAGCAGTTACTAGAAAATGAAAATCAAAGTATAAACAACTGTACTAGAAGTAGTGAATATAGTAACAGAGATAAAGCAACTGGAATTAGGATCTTTAGAAAAAAGTAGAAGCAAATTACATAGGAATAAAATGGGAATTGCAGGAACAATACATATGATGCGATTTAAAAGAAGGCAAGATCTGAATAAACTATGTAATGTTTGACTGACTGGTTGAGTAGATAAGTGATGTATAATGTTTGCAGCTAAAATTGTGTCAGTACGGTTTGTGATGCAAAATGCTTGCAACTGGGATTATGTCAGTATGGTTTATTTTCATTTATATAAATGAATGATTGCCTGTGTCAAAAGTGATCATTTAATAAAGATGTTTCTTGCCTTAAAGTCTCATAATCCCTGTCAAAGGCTAAAAATACTTCCATGGAACCAGACAACGTACCAGATTGCCTTCTCATCAGTGCCAAGTATACACTGTCTTAGCTTCTACTTAATCTTTTCTGCCTCAGCCTGTCCACAGGATTTGTTCCTGATGCTAGGACAACAGGCACTGTGACTCCTCTACACAAGGATGATCACTCTCCAGACCCAGGTAATTATAAACCCATCAGCCTCAACAGCCATGTATGCAAAGCCATTTTGTGTACTATAGCAGAACTGATTTATGCAGACTTGACCAACTTAACTCATCTAGATCCCAACCAGCTTAGCTTTATAAAGGGCAGGTCCTATCTTCTGAACCTAATATGCTTATTTGAAAAGGTTACAGAGGCTGTGTATAGTGGGCATTCTGTGCATAATACTTATCCTGACATGTAAGGCTTTTGACAATGTCCCTATCCTCAAAATATTGAAAGATTTGATAAGCTCAATGCAAACCAATACATTGTCTGCTGGACCATAATTCGGGCGTCCAAAAAATCCCAAGTTGTGAAAGTTGCTGCCTCACAAAATTGTAACTAGTGAGGTGCCACAGGGATTAGCTCTGGGCTGTGTCCTATTTAGCATTTATTTTGCAGACATCCAAGCCAATATACCAGAAGTGTGGTTGACCAGGTTTGCTGATGACTACAAGATGGGCACTGTTATCCGTTCATCCACTGATACAAAACCACTCCAGCAAGGGATGGAATATGCACATATGTGGCGTATCAAAAAGGGTCTCGAAGTAAATGAAAAAAGGCAGCATAGTATAATTTGGAACAAAAGTTGCTCCCATGTCATCTGTTATAAATGCTACACCTATTCAGATAGATAAGTTCATAACAGACCTAAGTACTTATGTAGATAACTGTCTGTCTCCTTCAGTCATTATGCTTTCACTATAGTCAGGAAATTCTTCTATCTGGCCCAGTTAATTTTCAAAGGAATATCTTCAACATCAAAAGATGCCTTCCTGTCATTGTACTCTTCTCTTGTCAGATCCATTATTGTATGCAGTGTCCCCTTTGGTATGTACAGATCCAAGTATGTTGCTTAACTGGAAAGACCACAGACATTTCTAACCAAAAATGTTCAAGGTATTAAATCCTTCAACTACCCTGATAAATAGCACAAATCTACATGCATTCCATAGACTACAGGTTGCTGAGAGGTGACCTGTGTCTTGCTTTAGAGCCGTAAAAGACCCAGCCCTATTTGACTTCCTATTTCTTCACAAAATTAGTGGCTCTGCAAACACCTGCACTGAGGACATAAATCTGCACCAGCAAATAAGAGACTCGCTGAAGGGATAAGGTTCCTAATTCAGTGTATTCCTACTGCATAGAATAAGTTATCACTACAGGTCAAAACAAGTACTACTTTGGCTACTTGTAAGGCTGGTCTTGATGACTGGCTGGGTAGACACAAATGTACACCAGGATCAACATGTACGACCCTGCTTGATTTGTGACGCTAACTATATTTTTATGCTGCATTTTGAACCAGTTATGTAATGTCACATAACAGACATTCTTCAGTCTTTATCGCTACAAATGCATCCATTTAACAATGCTAACTGTGTTTTATTCTGCCTGTTGTGTTCTCCCGGACTGCCTGAAATTGCTCCATTTGGATCAAAGTTCTACCCTGGTTAACTAATAAAGGCAAATTTTGATTTGTAGTTGGGAATGTCATATGGGGAAATAAGCAAGCCAAACAAGGCCTAAAATTTGTTTTTAAAAATTTGAAGGCTAAATATTTAGAGTGAATTGCAGCTTTATCTGAGGAAAGATTTCATTAAAGAGATTTGATTCCATCCTTTCTGCATCTGTTTTTTTAGCCCCACACACACACACACACACACACGCACGCACACACGCACATTTTGTCAAGAAATCCTTCTATGTGGCACACCTCATCACTAAGGGCTTTTCATCCAGAAAAAAAGGAGGTCATTGTCCCACTGCACTCATCCCTCATTAGACCCATTATAGAATAAAATGCCCAGTTTGGTATGTACCTCACAAAACATCTGCAACAACTGGAAAGGCTGCAGAAATACCTCACTAAAAGAATCACAGGCCTAAAGCAGATGCCCTATGCTGACCATCTAAAAAAAACTCCAGCTATACTCTGTCACATATAGTCTACTCTGAGGCGATCTCTGCTTAACATACAAGGCCATGTTAAACCCAGAGCTGTAGGACATGCTACACTTAAAGAAATCCCAATCCCTCAGAGCCACATGCTCCAGAGAGCTAAACCTTGTCATCACAATGAACAAAACATGCTGGAGGGATAAGTTCCTGACCCAGAGACTCCCCAGACTCTGGAATAGACTGCCCATACATGTCAAGCAGAGCACCTCTTTGGCCGTCTTCAAAAGGAACCTTGACGATTAGATGGGAGATAGGAAATTGACCCCAGGGATCACGTCAGTCAACCTGCTAGACAGGGGTCCAGGGAAGTAAATATTGTGAGAAGAACCAGCCAGGGAATTGTTATGGCTAGGCTTGTATGGGCCCTAGGGCCAATAGCCTAGTACCAACCTATGAACCTAAGTGGGCACTATTAAGTACTTGAAAAGGAAGACAAGAACTTGTTTTAAGTTTGTTTGCTTAAAGGTGTATGTGGCCAGGTATCTTAAAGTCCTCATGATCACTTGCCTAGTATGTTCCTATGTTCCTAAAAGAAGATAGTGAGTCGCACTGCTTAACATGCAGGGGAAATTTATTCCAGAATTTTGTGAAGTACTGGATTATAAACCTATCCCTCCACTGTGTTTTATTTATCTGTTTATGAAGATTTAGATCCTTGATTCTAGTATTGATAAAGCCACTAGACTTGTGGTGATACAGGAGGTCTAAGACAACCAAGTCTCTTGTAGCTCAGTAAGTAAGATGGAAAAACCACAGAGATTTCTAACCAAAAAAGGTTGAAGGTATTAAATCCTTCAACTACCCTGATAAATAGCACAAATCTGCATGTATTGCATAGCCTGCAGGTTGCTGAGAGATGACCTGTGTCTTGCTTTAGAGCCATAGAAGACCCAGTCCTATTTGAACCCCCCCCCAAATCTTAAGATACTGAATAAATGAATAGAGCTTCTAGCCTCTCTTGACAGCTCAGGGACCTTAGGCCTGGTTCCTTTTTGGTTGGGAAACATAATCTGTCAGGAATCTCATAATTAATCACTTCTTGCAGTGTATCTAGGATACAGATTCTGCTCAATGAAATATCAACATTTATCGATCTATATGACCGGCTGGCTAACCATGTGTGTGCATATTTGTTGGCATGTACACTATATATACACATATGTATATATTCCATTTATGTCACCTATTTCTTAATATTTATGCTTTTTCTGAACTGTTTCCACTCAGTAACCTCACACTTAAGAATGTTGAGCCCTGACACTTAAAACACGGAATTGTAGTTTAACCAGAATAACAGCAAATTCCAAACTGCACTGTTACACTTTTGAAGCACACTCCTGCACCATCAAGGAGCTCTGTGTTCCCCTGTTCCACCTCTGCCTGCATGCATTTGACTCTGAACTTGCTGTACGTTTGGGTAAGGAGAATGCTCCATGGTGTTGCAATCCTGGAGTGAGTATATATTTGGGCATTCACACTTGAATTTCCACAGCAATAAAAATAGCAGTTATGGTCAAAGCATTCAGTAGACACCCCAGTTTATTTATTTGTTAGCACTTGTTTATCAACAAAGTCCAAGCGGGCCATTACAGGCCCTTTTTCAGCAGATGCTTTGAGAGAAAAACTCCCCAGTTAACAAAGATGTCAAACAGTACAATACAGTACAGTGCAAAACAGCAAATGTTAAATATCCTATACAAGGTACAAAAATTTGTATATAAAGAAGAAAAAAGGAAAAGAGATGGAGTCTTGATATCATTACATTGAGTTACATTTCAGTTTTACTAAGTAGCAGTGATAATGTTAAGAGCTTTCATTTCATTAGGTTAATAGACAGGTGCACTGTATGTGTAGGACATTACTACAAGATAAAAGACTGTTAAGAATACACTTCGGTAAAAAAAAAAAAATTCATTTTAAGTCTTTCATTCCCTCATCCCATGGTAATGAGGAATGTAGCTCTGACTGTGACCCAGATTCAGAAAGTAGCCCAGAACTGGAGGATCTAGGCAGGGAAGAAGTGGAGCCAAGAGGCATGGCTCACTAGTTTCTGCAGTGGGACAGGGAGGGTCGCACATGGTAGGGGACACTAAGAAGGTGCAGTTTCTCTGCTGGAGGCCCTGAAATCTACCACCCATACTTAGGGGTTGGGGCAGACTGCAGGAGAGTAACACCACTAGCAGAAGTGATGGAGCATCCTTTATGGTCAGCCCATTGCTTGTCACCTTTCCTAGTGTATGTACATGTGAGGACATTACAGCTAACTTGAAAACACGAACCACCCCAGGAGCTGCCTTTGCCCTTGCCCATCAGCATTCATCCCTGAGATGGGAGATAGATTGAGTGATTCACCAGGATGCCCAGCAGGCAGCAGAGCAAAGTCTGTAAAAAAAAAAAAAAAAATCAAGTCTTTCACTAAGCGACTTAAATATGTTTTCACACAGGAGTCTGCACATAGATACTTCAGGAATGTAGTTACTCAAACACCAATATTCAGGGTTAGTACTGTGTTGGGTATTATTGAATGTTGAAGCTATTTAGCAGCCTAGTAGTCTCTGTGTAAGCCTGTATCATGTATACTCCCTGGCTGTTTGGTGTGGACAGATAAGGTCCTAACTACATCCTAGAAAAAACAAGCTCTGATTACCAATGTGGGCATGGAGAAACAGGTCAGATGGGGTGAAAGTGGGAGGGGAATGGGTGTATGATTACCAGGTCACCTATCCTGAGTCAAGAGAGGCAACCACAAAATGTGTAGGCACCTGTGACATCACTCTTTCCCCCTAAATTCTTTCACCCAACTTTGTATCCCTTCCACAGACACACACATATATGCACACTTCTCTTATTTTTTTTTCTTTTCTTGCTCTTACCCTTTAGCTCTCCTAACCCTGACCCTTACTGTTCTTCCAGTCAGTAGTTATTGTGTCTATTATTTTGTAATAGCCGGTAACCTAGTAGTCAGTTAGGTAGTATTTCCATAGATTTGTATCAATCACCAATTCAAGTGCATTGCTTAATACTGAAAAAAAATCTCTTAACATTTCCATTTGTATATGTCTTATTTCTCTTTATTTGTACTTGCATTCTTGGTAGGTCTGAAAATGGTCCATTTGAATCAGTTCTGTACCCCAGCCGTTAAATTTAAATGCCTGATTAAATCAGTCTGTAAGCTGAGTATTAAGTGAAAAGATCCCTTGCAATCAGCTTACTTACTCAGGTAATGAATGACTGGATAAAAAGATAAAAATCTTACATGTATTTGAAAGATAGAAAAGAAAGCAGTGTTTGCTTCTTTCAAGGGAGAGATCAGATACATATTAGTCTGTGTGTTGGTGTAGCAGCCTTGAAGCACAGAATCTTATGGAGTGAGATGGCAGTTGCCTAAATGCAGTTTTCATTTTACAATAAGCTCATGTTCTATAATATTGGCAGTATTTCTCCACCTGGATTCACTTACTAGAATGACTAAGATCATTGTTATTCACCAGACTCAGACAACCAAAACCAGTAGGCAGGCTCTCACTGTGGGAGCAGAGTAATAAATGTGGAAGAATTTGATCATAGCAGGGTTACTAAAGCAGTATTCCATTATATTGCTACAGAAATATGGGAGTTGATAATTTTGTATCATCCATACAACTGTTTCTGTACCTGCTTTATCCATGTCAGGGTCATGGCAAGCCAGTCTGTCTTGATAAGCAGCTGACGTAAGACTGGAATCAGTCTTGGTCAGGAGTCTAGTACATCACACGTCTCACACACGCAGACACACACACACACACACACACACACACACACACACACACACACACATACATGGAATATCACTAATTTACCTGTTATGTTTTATTTGGGATGTGGGAGATAAAAACTAAGCTCTTGATGTGAACTGCAGCAGATGGAGAGCTTGCAGACTCAACATGCAAATCTCACAAAAAGCAACACCTACTAGAAATTTAACTAAAAGTCCAAGCTCTTACAGGCCAGCAATACTAACCTCTGCAACACTATGTCCCCCACCCCCAGTTATGTAGCATCCTCTGCCTCTTAGCCACCTTTCTCTCTACCTCTCTACTCTTACACCACTTCTTACTGTATCCTCCTTTCTTACTTCTACACTTAACGCCTCTTATTCCCTACCCTGCTATAACTCAGATACAATCTCTTGCCTCTACTATTATATTTCCATTGTTTAATCAAATGCATTTGTGAATATTTACTAATGTTTTTATTAATTTTTCTTTTTTAAATTTCTACTGTAAACTGTAATTTTTTGTGTGTTTTTCACCTTTTTACTGTACTACTTAATGGCAATGATTTGTTTACATTGTATAATGTTTTTATGGAGCTGTTTTGTTTTACATTGTGTAATGTTTTTATGGATCTTTTCTCCCCGGGACTCCTTTGAAAATGGGCTCTTCTTAACCCAATGGACTGTCCCGGTAAACAAATTGCAAATAAATAAAGTTAGATTAAAGCTGTTTTTTTGCATTGATATACAAGTTCTTAATTACATCCCAAACAACCCATGTGGTGTTAGCTGGCTGGGCAATGAAAGAGCAGTTCAGGTGGTGTGGTCAAAAGTGACTTATACCCTGTTACCTGTCCCTGGGCAAGGGAGGTGTCCAAAATATGTACGGGTACCTGTGACAGTTGGTGACGGTCATGTGAGGAAAGACAGGAATATGGTAGACTTAGGCAAGTGCTCAGTTATGCCAAACATTGTTCCAATGTGTCATCAGGTTTAGGCACGTCCTTAGGGGCACAACTGGAAAAATCCTTCACAAAGCACTAAGGTTGGTGCTGCTTCAAGAGCTAAACTGTCTACTCCAGTATCCTGCCTTTAGTAGTAAGGTTTTCATTCCTGGGCCTCATCCTGTTATTACCTGAAACGGCGCCAGTCCAGTAGTATACCCCACACTTTGTAGTATGGGGAACTGGAGATGAGGGAATCTCCTCAGGAGGCAAGGTTGATAATCAGAATGCTGTATGGGGTAATGTAAAAAATTTAGATATGCTTCTGTAATCTTTCTGGTGGTTGTAAAATTTGACTGCCACTGCAGAAAGATCCTATTTTTTTTCTACTGAGTCCCTCAAATTGGCACATACAAGCAAGTACATTTGAACAGTGTATGCCCTAGACATCTGTGCTGTCTTGTTTTTTTTTTCCCACAGAGTTTGAAAAATGAGTAATCTGCCATATGATGAGGTATTTAAAAAAAAAATGTTTTTTTGAAAATTTGTGTTTTGTACAGCAATCCCCACTGTCCTATAAAGCATTTATTTTTACCCTCATGGGTATTCCACTCTTTACTTAACTCATGAGCCTGTGCCAATTGTTATACTGTAAGTAACATAGTACTGTCATTGTAAAGTGCCAACGTTAATGGAATCATGGCACCCATTTACCTTGTAGGTAACTGAAGGCATTGAATGTTCCTTGAGTTTTCATTCCTTACACTCACGGTATTGCATATGTAACTAATTGGAATTGTTGCTGTTTATACGATGGGGTGCATGATTTGTTGCTATCTTCAGATAGAGTCTGCCTTCTGCTATCTGCATCCTGTACTTTAGATCTAATGTCATGTATAACTATTGTGAAGTGTAGTCAGAAGTGGCCTATAATGAAGAGACAAAAGGTATGAGATGCAGTCACATCCACAGCTTTATTGAAAGACAACCTTGTCTCAGCATAAGCTCCTCAGTCCTTCATCCTATTTATCAGGCTCCTTCTCAGGATTTAATGAAGTTGACTCTGGAGTTTGTTCATTTTATTAAACTTCAGACATCTTCACAAGCGTCAGTTTAAGGGGAGCAGTGGTCTTTAGGGAAGGCGATAGAACCCACCCAAGGAATTAGTTTCATATGTGGACCAGATGTTTTCTTCTCCCAGCTAAGAGTCAGACACTGATTACACATTATCCTTTGTTTCTCTTCTAGAGGATTTATCATATGCCCTGGACTTACCTGAACCAAAACCCTTAGCAGTACTCCAATGATAGAAGCGTTGGCAGATTTGTTCAGTATTGTGTCTTTGGAACCAGACTCCCAACACCCTGCCCCAGGTAACAAAACCATTTTAACAAGATTCTTGCAAATATTTATAAATATGCAGTTGCAGAGCCAGCCATAGTATTTTTGGTTAACAGGCATCTGCTAGTGCTGTAGCCAAGAGCCCACTTCCCAGTGACATGGAAGTAGAATCCTGGATAATTTTGGAAATAAAGTCAGCATCTTTGCCACCCTGACCTTCAGGACTGTTAACTGCCTGACTCACATACTGAAAAACTTGAACATGTCTCTGGAGGCAAGGCAAAAGAAAAGATCTTAAGGGAAAGAGAACCCGCTACAGGAAAAAAAGAAAGAAAGAAGATAGCAAGACCAAAAAAAGGAATCCTGGATGCCCTCGAACTGAAAATTTGAGAGAAAACAGCAATAGTAAAACAGAACTCCTCCCACCTCACCCCACCCCTCCATCCCTTTAATTCCTCTGCCCCCCACATCAAAACCTGAAAGTGGAAGGCAGGTTGAACCTCTTTGTAAAAGAATGGGGAAAAATCACAAAAGACTGCTGGAGACTGAAAGCCTTAGCTCAAGGGTACAGACTACATTTTATTTAAAAAAAAAAATCTCATGAAGCCTTCCAGGGCCAAGAGAATAGACAGCAACACTGTTCTTACAGGACCTCTTATGATAAAGAGTAATAGATAGAGTACCCCAGCCAGAGAAAGGCAAAGGATGTTAGTAAAGACTGTTCTGGCTTCCAAGATAACACAGCCCTTGAAAGCTAGTTGTACATTTGTCAAAGCTAAACAAGTTCCTAAAGGTTCCAGAGTGCAGAATATTAACTTTGCAAGCTCTGCTGCTTCTCTTTCTTCAACCCTGAAGGACAGCTACCTTCACTTGCCCATAACCAAACTGGATAAGCAGTACCTGTTTCACAACTGGGCTCCCACTTCCAATTTACTTTCTTGCCTTTGTTTTACATATTGCACCCAGGGTATTTACAAAATACCTCACTGCATTAATTACGTTTTGCAGAAACAGAGATTCATATCTACACATACCTGGATGACTAATACAGACAGCAACATACAGACAGCAACTCTGGAGGAGACTCAAGTAGCCCTGCACTTCACACTTGCATACCTTTAGACTCTGGGAATCTAACTCAACCTCCCAAAATGCTAGCAGTTCCCTGGACAGCAATGCTTGTTCCTGGGCACATGACTGGAGACTGTGAGTCAGAATGCCTTTTTGACCCTGAAAAAAGTGCCCTTTCTGACCCTGAAAAAAGTGCCCTTTCTGATCCAGTACTTCAGCTCCATAGTACAGTTTCACCACATCTCAACAAGGCATTTTTTAAAGACACTGAGATACATGGCCTACTTCATCCTGATAATACCCTATGCCAGACTTCATACGAGGAAGCTCTAATTGTTTCTAAGAAACAGAGATGTCAGCCTGCATGTCCTGTAGACTCCCCTGTTCCTCTTTTATTTTGTATTAAAAATTAGTTGTCATGGTGAACACAAGTCAGCATAAACTTGGAGAGTCCTATTCAGAATAGGACCAGACACCCAGACCTTAACCATGGGCTCATCAGACATGCCCCGGGGCTCTTTAGGAGGATCTGAGGGTCCAGGGAAACTGAGACAGGCTGCAAAAGAAAAGATTATCCATGTGATAGCCAGAATCACTGTCATAATTTTTTGTCAAGCCCCTGAAACAAGTTTAGAAACTAGGAACTTTGTGCATAATCACAAACAACGCAATGATTGGGTCTGTCAACAGACTAGGAAGGGAACACATTCCTTACTCCTAGGAAGCCTGGCCATGAAAGGATGGTTTCTGGCCCAGGAGGTAGGAGTGCCCTTTTCAGGACAATGTGCTTGGTAGATCATCTGAACATAACAGAATTGGGATCCTCACAAATGGATATCAGATGCAGGAATTTATTTCTGGTCCTGGTCTAGAGGTGGAGTGTCCCAAGTGCAGATTATTTTGCTTATTCAAAAAACAGACATCTACAAAAAGTTTGCACAAGGGCACCTCTTTCAAGTGCTTGGGCAACAGCTGCCTTTTCCATCAGCTGACAGGTCTATTTCTAGGCACCTTTCCTCCTGTCCCTCTTATCCTGCAGTGTCGTAGAAAAGGCAATGGAAAAGAAACTAACCAAAAATGCTACTGGTAGCTCCCTTATGGCTGAGGAAGCACTAGTTCTCCATCCCAGTGAGTATGGTAAGGCAAGAACCTTTAATAAAGTCGAAGAGAGTGAACCTCCTGACACAGAACAAGAAGTCTCTCCTGCACATCATCTTGAAGACCTTATGACTGAAAGTGTGGATGATCTACCTCTCATTCCCTCCAAACACATTTTCTGAAAATGTGGTTACTGTCTTAAGGAAGGGTAGGAAGTGTAAAAGAAAATCATCACTTGTAAAATGGAAAATATATTCTGCCTTTAGTGCCAAAGGAAAAGCCAGGACTCGACCTGGTTCCTGATGTCCTTGGTCCTAATGTACATGTCATACATTTTCAAATTATGATTGTTTTATACCTTATTGGAGTTGCATGTGTTTGCTACTTCAGCATTGCTGCGTTGGGAACTCCCTCTGCATTACAAATTATCTGTGTAACTTCCTCAAGGGTGTTCTTCATCTAAGGCCTCCTGCAACAGAGTCCTCATCACCATGAGAGCTCAGTTTTGTATTAGAAAAGCTAATCTTCCTTTTTTCGAACCAGCTTACGCCATTCCCCTCAAGTGTTCTGGGTAATTGTGGTTTTACTGGTTATCACTTCTTTTAGGAGAATTTCAGAACTGCAGGGTCAAAGACAGACTCACATTTTGTAATACCTCTTCCAGTGACTGAGGTGTCCTTCCTTTCACCTCCATGATTTTAACCCTACTCTCCTCCTCCTGGCAGAAAAAAAGGGGGAAGAGATCTTGCACTTAGATGTGCCTGTGCAGCTGAGGTATTGTTTAAACAAAACTAAAGAAAATAGAAAACAGACCACTTATTTCTGTCCTTTGCACAAGGTACAAAGGACAGTCCTGTTTCTAAACAAGCAATTTTGAAATGAGTAATACATTGCATGTGGGCAATACAGTGAACATAGTCCACTGTTGCATTAATATTTCCTTTGCTCCATTCCTTTCACTTGGAGTACCTTCAGGGTTAAAGTACCCAGTCATTCTTATTCCTTGCTTCCTATCTGTTTCTGCCTCACATGGCACCCTTTCTCCTGGGTTAACCTAAGGTATACAGAGGTAGCTTAGACAGTCCCTTCTTGTTGAGCATCTTGGTCAGAGATCACTTCAGTCAGGGACCTTTTCATGCTTATGCAGCTTTGTTGTATTACTCTGTTCACTAAAACCAGCCCACATCATGCACTAACAGTTTTATTAGAGGCAGCATAATGTCTGATCAGCTGAGTATGAAATTCGATATCGAACCATTCCAGGGAATTCTGATAATCTTCCTGAAAAGTTGTCATGTCTGAGCTCTGTATTTGTCACAAATGCAGGCAAGATATAATGAGAAGAATCCTCCCTTCTACTTGAATAATGCTTTAGGTACAAATAAAAGATCATTAGCTTCAACAGTTGTTTAAAGAATTGGTGTCATTTTAAGAGGATCAGGTATGTATTAGCATGGAACAATATTCATGATCTTATTTCCTTTGCAGGGGATGGTCTTCACCTCTCATTCACAGGTTTTCACATAATGGCTAAAGCCCTTACTTGCCCCATAGTGCCTTTTTAGAAAAAGTTCAGTTAATGAATGTTCCAGTATAGCCAATGTATCAACATCAAACCAAGATCAAATTTAACAGGCTTTGCTCAGTGCCAGAAGTCTGAACAACAAGTTGCCCAACCTTTAGGCGCTCAGGCATGTGCGTGTATGTATACATCTATCTCTATCTGTGTGTGTGTTTGTGTGTGTGTGTATATATATGTATGTATATATATATATATATATATATATATGTGTGTGTGTGTGTGTGTGTGTGTGTGTGTGTGTGTGTGTGTGTGTGTATATGTCTTCTTCTTCTTTCGGCTGCTCCCGTTAGGGGTCACCACAGCAGATCAACTGTTTCCATTTCTTCCTGTCATCTGCATCTTGCTCTGTCACACCAACCACCTGCATGTCCTCTCTCACCACACCCATAAACCTTATCTTAGGCCTTCCTCTTTTCCTGTTACCTGGCAGCTTCATCCTTAGCATTTTTTCCCAATATACTCTGCATCCCTCCTCAGCACATGTCCAAACCAATGTAATCTTGCCTCTCTGTCTTTGTCTCCAAACCTTCCAACCTGGGCTGACCCTCTAATATACTTATTCCTAATCCTGTCCATCCTCGTCACACCCAGTGCAAATCTTAACATCTTCAACTCTGCCACGTCAAGCTCCGACTCCTGCCTTTTTGTCAACGCCACTGTCTCCACCCCGTATAACATAGCTGGTCTCACTACCCTCTTGTAGACCTTCCCTTTCATTCTTACTGGTACTTGTCTGTCACAAATCACTCCTGACACTTTTCTCCACCCACTCCATCCTGCCTGTACTATCTTCTTCACCTCTCTTCCACACTCACCATTACTCTGAACTGTTGATCCCAAGTACTTAAACTCATTCACCTTCGCCACCTCTACTCCCTGCATCCTCCCTCTCATTCACACACATATATTCTGTCTTAGGCCTGCTGACCTTCATTCCTCTTCTCTCTAGAGCATATCTCCACTTCTCCAGGGTCTCCTCCACCTGTTACCTACTCTCACTACAGATCACAATGTCATCTGCAAACATCATAGTCCACGGGAACTCCTGTCTGATCTCGTCTGTCAACCTGTCCATCACCATTGCAAATAAGAAAGGGCTCAGAGCTGATCCTTGATGTAATCCCACCTCCACCTTAAACGCATCCGTCACTCCCACCGCAGACCTCACCGCTGTCACACTACCCTCGAACATATCCTGTACCACTCTTACATACTTCTCTGACACTCACGACTTCCTCATACAATACCACAACTCCTCTCTAGGCACCCTGTCATATGCTTTCTCTAAATCCACAAAGACACAATGCAACTCCTTCTGACCTTTGTACTTCTCCAACACTCTCAGAGCAAACATTGCATCTGTAGTGCTCTTCCCTGGCATGAAACCATACTGCTGATCACTAATCATCACCTCCCTTCTTAACCTAACTTCCACTACTCTTTCCCATAACTTCATGCTGTGACTGATCAGTTTAATCCCTCTGTAGTTACTACAGCTCTGCATATCACCCTTATTCTTAAAAATCGGTACCAAAACACGTTTTCTCCATCCCTCAGGTATCAGCTCACTTTCCAAGATTTCATTAAATGATCTAGTTAAAAACTCCACTGCCATTTCACCTAAACACCTCCATGCTTCCACAGGTATGTCTGTATGTGTGCGTGTGTGTGTGTATATATGTGTCTATATATATGTCTATATATATATATATATATATATATATATATATATATATATATATATATATATATATACACACACATATATATATATAGATATATATATATATATATATATATATATATATATATATATATATATATATATATAGGTCTACTTTACATGGTCGACTTTTCACAAAGTCGACTTTCATATAGCCGAGACCATATGATGGACTTTCGGAAAGCCAACCATGTAAAATTAACACATAAAAACACAACAAACACTTCCCTTAAAACTGTTATCACCTGCACTCCCCGTGGGGGGTTCTGCCCCCCCACTCCCATCCCCCATAACTTAAATATACCAACTGCGACATCACACTACAGTGCGAAAGAGGGAAATGTTCCCATTCCGCACAGTACGGAGATAGCGCTTCCCCATGGTTGGCTTTTCAAAAATCGAAAATACAGTCTTCGCCATATGAAAGTCGATTTTGTGAAAAGTCAATCATGTGAAGGGGACCCATATATATTTATATATATATATATATATATATATATATATATGTATATGTGTGTGTGTATTTATATATATATATATATATATATATATCTGTGTATGTATGTATATATATATATATATATATGTATATGTATATATATATATATATATATATATATATGTATATATGTGTGTGTGTGTGTGTGTGTATGTCTATATATATATATATATATATATATATATATATATATATATATATATATATATATATATATATATATATAAAACTCACACTTCAACGGCATGGAAAATAAACTGCAGAACACTGTGAAATTCTTATAACAGAACCGATTTTATTTTAGCGCTTTCATCCTTAATATTCAAGGACTTCTTCAGAAATGTGTAAAATACAGAACTTCTCAGCAATATAAAGGCAAATGTAAATTATGGAAACTAGAAAACCCTGCCCCTAAAAGAATTACATTAGAGTTTTGAAGCCAATGAGTATCAAGTATAAGAGACACACCTTCTTCCCAGTTGGAAAAAATAAAAAATGCTATTAAACATAAAATGTGGCATACAGTAAATAAAAACACGCAGTTTAAAAAAACCTTATTTTTTAAAAAGACATATGAGATAACAATATCCATTATAAAAGTAAGCATAAGGAGCTTGTAAAAAACGACTTGTAATAATTAACCATGTAAAGCAGCATTTACTAATGAAAGTGGCAATGAAAAGTTATAAGCGAGCTGCCGAAGAGTGGAGAAATAACATCAAAATTATGTTAGTAAAATCATAGTAAAGGCAAAACAATTTAGAATAATATTATGAAAGTAGTGAATCTGTGTGGATGAGTGGTGTAAAAGCTTGCTACAAAAGCCCGTGTGTTTCCGCTGCAAAAATTAAGCTATTGTGTTTATATGCTGTTAGATTGCAAGTAAGTATAGCAAGCAAGTAAGTATAACAAAAGCAAAATAAATAAAAGCAGTGTAGAAGTGTAGATCAGTAACACACTACATAAAAGCATAAGGTCAAGCTATAAAACTCAAGCATTTGAACACATGTTAATGGAAAGTGTCCATGAAGCTTAAAAGCAAGTAGCAACTTCAAAGTAGTCCTATGCAAATGAAGAAATGGCTACAAAAAATGTTTAAAAGATACAGTATGCAGATAAACTACTAGATAAGATACTGCAGTATGCATTTGCATATGACTACTTTGAAGTGGCTACTTGCTTTTAAGCTTCATGGACACTTTCCATTAACATGTGTTCAAATGCTTCATATTATATATATTATTACATGTTTATTACATATATTATTTCTTAACAAATACACCACCTTCTCAAAAATTAAAATTAATACATTATGTATTTTAGTTGAAATGGTACTGAATAATAACTTTTTCTTCTTTAATGGACATATATACAAACAAACCAAGGGAATAGCTATGGGTTCCAAGATGGCACCTGCTTTTGCTAATATTGTCATGAGCACATGGGAATTAGAAAAATTAAATACCTTGAAGAACTTTAATCTAGTACACATTTATAAAAGATTTATTGACGATGTTTTCTTTGCGTGGAAGGGTGACCAATCTTCTTTAGACATTTTTATTTCTGATTTGAGAGACAGTTTAGGTTTTTTGAACTTGATTTTGTCTGGAATAGGGTCTTCTATTTCCTTTTTAGATACACAGATATACTTACTACCTCCTAATACAGTATGTTCCACTATATATAGAAAAGAGACCTATAAAAATAATCTGCTTGATTTTACTAGCTCCCATCCATTTTTTATGAAAAGGAACCTTGTCAGAAGTCAATTTATTCGCATCTCTAGAATTATCAGTCAAGATTATGACTTTCAAAAGAATGCTGTTTTGTTAAAACACATGTTTTTGAAGGAATTACCCTCCATCTCTTATTAACAATATATGTAACGAGATCTCTAATGACAGACACACTAAATATTTACCAATTTTACTACATGGTTTTATACCTAATACTTCAAAACCAAGTAACATTAACAGAACCCTTAGTTTCCCATTACCCATCTCTAGGGACATGTCACAAATTAGAAATGT